>NC_090985.1:68471750-68774781 GCF_041146395.1 Eulemur rufifrons
AGTGTAGTCACTGGTGTGATCGCAGCTCACTGCAACCTCCAACTCCCAAGCTCAAACAATCCTCCTGGCTCAGCCTCCCAAGCAGCTGCCAGTACAGTCATGCGCCACCATGCCTGGCTAATTTTTACAAATTTTTGTAGAGATGCGGTCTTGCTGTGTTGCCCAGATTGGTTCTGAACTCCTGACCTCCAGTGATCCTCCTGCCTCAGCCTCTCAAAGTGCTGGGATCACAGGCATGGGCCACCATCCCCAGCCTTGCCTTTACATTTCTGCTTGTCAAAATTCAATCGTTCAAATTCTATCTTGACAGTCACCTTCTCTAAGAAACTGTTTCTTAAACCCAATCCAAATATGTGCTCTCTCACTTTTGAAATATTATGGCACTTGTTTATACATTTCTGGCGGAATGTCATTTTGCCTAAGCTATTTGTATATGTCTTAGATTCTCAATAGAATATAACCTCATTGAGCAAGAATTTATTTTTATGTCCACACAGTTTTTAACATATAGATGATTTATAAATGAATAGAATGGAACAGAATTAAGCTATCAAGGTTTATATTCTTATTCTAGGTTTGTCACCACCAATAACTCTTAGTGGGTAATGGACCTGAAGTTACCAATTATTTTTCATAAAATTTGTAAGTAAAATCAATCTGAAATAAATGAATGCAATTTTCATGGTAATAAAAAGGCCCTAAGTTCAAAAATTGAATATTACTAGAATAGAAATGGCTACTTCCCACAAATAGATTGGCTTTCAGCTAAATTTGAGATATTAGGTTTATAGGGCATTAAAAATCGCCTGTGAAGTCTCCTTGATTAGTGTCTGAAGGGCAAAGTACTATACTCACATATGCAGGTGGCCGAGATCAACCTTGCTGCATCCTATGGGGGCTCACAGTTTGGCCAAAGTGGTGCAATAACATATTTCATAAATATGATTGCCTTTACGGCCTGTCCTTTTGGCTCAATGTGCAGTAAAGATGACCAAAGTTGAATGAAAGCAGTAAACCCACCTAAAGCTTCTAGGACGTGTGCATAACTTGCCCCTGACTTTTGGGTGGAGGTTCCCAGCTCTGCGTAACATAAAGCCCCAAATAGTGAAAAAAGTCCAGCAATGGCCAAAATAATTAGGGAAAGCCCATAGGAGATCCTATTTATCAGAACCCCCTTTGGGGACACAGATATACCTGAGTCAAATCATATGCCCCACTCTGACATAGACGTCATTCAGTAAAGCGATGTTCTGCTTCATTTGGACTTTTGCTTCTTGTTCCTTGTCTTGCTTGCCTTCTGCTGGTTCAGTAGGTGTGGCATGTTTACCACAGCATATAGAGAACAGACTAGCCATCTTGTGTTGGAATCACACCTGGAGGGGGATGAGAGAAAAGGAAAATGCTATTACTAAGATTGCACAAGAAGGAGGCAAAGACAATTCTTGGCAACTCTCAAACCAACAGTCAATGTGAAGAGTTGTTAAAGACTACTCATAGAAGGTTCTAATACGCTGTCACCAAATGAATACAATGAATGACTTTTTTAATCCTTAGTATTGTAGTAGTTTTATTTTTAGGAACAACAAACGTGAATTTTATTGAACACATTTTCAGGATGTATGGAACAAAACATATTAACTTTCTTGCTTATTTTCCAATACTTGCATTCCTGGAAGGCGCCCCAGTTGATCATTGCACATTATTCTTTCAATGACATTTTTAATTTAGTTGCATTTTTCTAGGAAGTTGCAATGGTATCCAGAAGTGAGATTTGTTCTTATTTTTTTTGCTTTATGTTTTATTTCTGCTGGGTTTAGTATCAATGTTTTAATTGTTTCATTGACAATTATTATTTTTTAATTTTTATTGAGGTAAAATACACATATATAATTTATCATCTTTATCATTTTTAAGTATACAGTTCAGTGGTAATGAATACATTTATATTCTTTTTTGTCTTCATCTGCCCTCTCCTCTTGAATGACTTTATTTTTAGCATGGTTCACTCATTCATTTATTCATTTCCACAAGCAGTTAAAGAACTGGAGAGGGATAGGTTCTAGGAATACAATTGATACAATATAATCCTTGCCCTTAGGGATCTTAGCTTGCTGAGAAAAATTAGAACACAATGTAAAAGATCAGTTGAACTGCAATAAACTCATGGAGGAAGTAGCAACTAACTTGCCTCTGCGACTGTGGGAGTGTCTTTTGGGTTGAAAATGATGACTCAGAGCTCTTCAGGGGCATGAAAGAGGAGGAGAAAGTAGCCTTACCCATGACATGGCACAGTTTAGGACACAGAGAGGGTGGTACTAGGAATGGAACTTGAAAAGGTAAATGTATGTATAGCTGCGAACTTTAAAGGATTTCTTTCCCTTTAGGAGATTGGCCTCTATGCTGTGAATATTTGGGGACCTTTGACGGGTAAACTGATATGGCACAATAAGCCTCTCTCTCGGAGAGGAAGCCTAGCATTGAATAACTGGGCATTTCTTTACAGTCATTTAAGAAATTTACCAAATCTTACCAGTTCTACTTTTATAATCTGACCATTCCTACCCCATCATTGGAGTCAGAGGTATAATCTATAGAATAGGCTCTTAAGTGGCTGTCCCTGCTCTTGCCCCTCACTGGTCATCCTCACAGCAGCCTTAATGATCTTCAAACACATAAGTCACATGACACTATATCATTTCTCCCTTAAATTCATCCAAGGGCTTCCATTCCACGCAATGTGAAATCCAAACTTCACCAAAGGCCCTATTTGATTCTGTCCTCTGCATACTATTCTGGCTTCAGCTCTTAGTCCCTTGCCTGCATTCACTACCCTCCAAGAACGCTGACCTCCTTTTGGTCCCTTAAACATGGGAAGCTAGTCCCCCATGTAGAGCAGTGGCCCTCGTTCTGTAAGTGCTTTCTCTCCCAGCCTTTACTTGGCATGCTCTTTCTCTCCATGGGGGATTCTCTGAGAGCTCGCTTTTTAAAAAAGTACTGCAACCATTTTTTTTTTTAATCTAAAGTAGATCCTTCTTCCTGCTTTCATAACACTAATCACTATTGGAAAGGATCTTATTCACTTAAATAAATTCATGCAGTCTAACTTTGTGTATTGTCTTCCTTTCCCACTAGAATATAAACTCCTTGAAGACAGGGATTTTATCTTTTTTTCATTGCATTCCTACTCCCTAGAGCAGTGCCTGACACATGATCAGTGTTGACTAGCAATTTCTAGAATGAATGAATAGTGAATTTCGTAAGTATATTCCTTGTGGAGGAGAGGGTACATCAGCAAGAAGTTAAGAAATCTAACAATGTGGATAATGCTGTCTGAGGCAATTGCGGTTTTTTTTCTTTCCCTTAGCAGAATGTATCCAGGATGTCAGCTAAGCCACTACTTTTAAATCCTTCTTCCTCTGCTACCCCATTGGAAATTTCTGCAATATTTTCTAGCGAAAAATTTAGAATCTCAAAGGATAGATTGGCTTTTGGTAGCATTAATAGGGCATCCCATGGCTACTGAAAGGAAATTTTCCCCTAAGAGGTACTAAATTCACTATAATTCATTCATTAATATTGCACTATTTTATTACTTTTGAAGTTCAAAGACTGTTTAAGGAAATATTTTTGTATGCTTGTTATTGAATTGAAGTATAATTATGCCAAAATGTTTGTTTACCTGGAAGCAAACATGCAAAAGGTTTTCTCTGAGTTTCTGAGAACAGTCTGTATTTATTAGGCTAAAAAATTCTTCCATCCAGGCCAGACATGACATATGAGTCACTGCAAACTCATTGAACAAAAAGTTAATGGGAAGTGAATTACGGCAGTAAAAAGAACTTTGAAAACACTTACAGAGACAGTATAGAATTGGTACAGAAAGTGATATAGTTCTGATTCCATTTCAGTAAGACAAAAATTAAGGTTTGACAGCCTATGCAAAGCACAGGTTCTCCCTGTGAAAGTCCAGAACATGAGGTTACTTGGTTTTATCTTAATAAATCACACAAAAAGACATGATCCACAATATGGAAGTTATTTTTGATTGGTAAAGTGCAGAAAAATAAACCCATATTATTTATATCCAATTTATTTATATCTTTTCTAAACAATCAGAGCATCTGATCATTTAAACCACACCCTCACTCTCTAACCCCATCAAAAATCAGTAAGAACTATGCATTTGAAAGATGACTGAAGGCTTCATAGAGCAAGTATATCAGATACATCCACTTATTTTTTTAAGAAAAGCTATTAGAAATTCCAGAAAGAAAAGGTGTACTCCTTGTACTTTTTCTCTCTGTTCAAACAATCGGGGAGTTGTGTTTGGTAACTGATAGAAATAGTCAAACTTCCTTCTCTGGGGGAAAATCCGGTCAGGCTCCCTCAGTCCCATCTAGTTTGAGTCTGCCATCAGCTAAGTCAGATAGCAGTCTTAGGTCAACAGGAAAGTTTTCTGATTTCCTGAAGTTTTTTTCTGAGGCTTGACCTGAGGAAAGCACGGCTTCTGCCCATGACATGATTGGAAAGCCCAGAGCATGTGTCTAATTGCTGGGTATTGTTTTAATAAACAGGGCATACAGAATCTTGCATCTGTGGACAGAAAATTCCCAACTCTGAAATAACTAAAAGAGATTTATTCTGACCCAAATTTGAGAACCATGGCCCAGAGCCACTCCCAAGAAGCCTTGAGCAAGTGGACTCTCGCCATGGTTAGGTTACAGTTTGGTTTTTATACATTTCAGGGAGAACAGGAATTACAGGTAAAGTCATAAATCAATACATTGGTTTGGCCCGAAAAGACAGGACATCTCAGCTTACAAGTCATAGGTAGGTTTAGGGATTCTTTAGCTGACAATTGGCTGAAAGAGTTAGGCTTTGTCTAAAAGGCCAGAAAGGAAATTCTTAAGTTAAGATAAAGGTATGGACACTCTTGGAGGTCCGGACAGGAGGATCTCTGGAGTTGAGAGAAGGATCTGCTAGGATGATTGAGTTAAGATGATTGGGGCCTTCTATCTTTCCTGTGATGTTAAGGCTATACCTGGAATCAGGTTGGGAAGTAAACCAACTATATTTGCTTAACAAAACCTGTTTGGTGAGATTTTACCATTTCTAAGCATGACTCACTAGGCCCCCTTAGGAAGGAATTTTTGGGCAAAAGAAAAGATCAGAGTTCAGTCCTCACATCTATACTTAGGGAAAAGGAGTAAGAGAGGGTGGTTCTGGTTTAGGACAGGAAATAAAGAAAGAAAAGGAGATCTGATTTTTCCAAATGGTAAATGGTTACGGTCAGTGAAGGATTTTGCCAGTGTGAAGAAGAGCAGTTGTGAACTTGGGATCTAAAGCCATCTTTTCTTACCTGGCAAATGATGTACTGGCCTTCTTGTTTTGTTTTGTTTTTTCCTTTTTATTTTTTTTTTCTGGAGCTTCAGCTCAGTCTTAGTACTACTTGCTTGACTTCTAGAAGCCAAATTCCTTTGATGACTGCTAAATAGGGTATTATTTCTCAAGTACTCAGAAGTGCACTAGTGCTATTCCCTAATGACTATTTTGCATATGCAGAAGATGAAAGAGATATCAACAAAAAGGGAGGCTCCTAAAATAAATTTAGTTGAAGCCATTTGTTTTTTCTTTTTTCGTCTGTTGTTAAAGAGATACTAATTTTTAAAGAGTTCATCTGAAAAGATTAGAAATAATAGGTATTGATCATTTCTTGCCATGAGGAAGCTGCTAATTTCATATCCTGTGCAAGAGTTTATCTTTTTAAGAGCAGTATTATTAGGTAGATAGCGAGGGATTCTGGATCTCCTAGAGACAAAAGCGGGTGCTGTTGCTTTGGTACAATTGCCCCACCTGGGAATAAGGCCCCCCATCTTGGTCCTGCTCCACCCTAATCTCCCCAGCGGCTACCATACCTGGGGAGTAGGGAATACCCTATGAATCTGCCTATCAACTTAGTGCACTAGCTGCAAAAGAATGCAGAGGACTGTCTAGCACACGGGCCAAGCAGCGTAGGTACCATAGAGTCCAGAAATTGACCTAGAATAACCTGTGTGCATAGTAATGCAACTCTCAATTGTCCAATCAAAGTGGTTCCCTGGTGATGTCTGAGCCACTAGGGAGGTTCCAATCAGGGCATTATGAAACAAGATGCAGACCACAACCAAGTCCCTTTTTGCACCTTTCCTTTTGCTTTCCCTTTGCTGCGACAATGGGTCCAGTCATCTGTGGTGTATCACGGTCTATAAACCTATATTTTGTTCTTGCCCTATAATCCTATTGTCCTTTCCTCAATAAACCTCATTTTTGTGCTTGCCTTACTTTGGTGCAACTGGTCATTCTTCCACCATGGGCTGGCCAAGACCAAGGTTTCAGACTGAAAACTGACAGTATTACATTATTGACTATTGACCAGCTTAACTATTGTTAGAGAGCATTCTTCTTAAAGCACCACATTTTTTTCTATTACAAAACAAATACCTGCTCATTGTAGAAACAAATTTGAACACAGATAGTTTAAAAGATTAAAATAAAATGGTCATAATCTCAACACCTAGAGATTAAGTTTTTTGTACATTCTACATATAGTACATAGATAATTTATAGATTTTGAATCAAAGTATATATATATTTTGGAAACTCATGGTTTTCACTAAATATATTCTGTTCACTTTTTAATGACATTAAATATTTTTCTACAGTTCCATGTTAAGGATGTATATATATCTATTATGAAGGTACGCTATAGTTTATTTAACAATATTTAAGAAATATCAGTTGACAAGCAGTCTGCTAGGCTTATTGAAAGTCACTGTAAATAAGACATAATTCTTGTCCTCAAGGAGTTTACAGTCTGGTGGGGTATACAGACAAATAAGCAGGCAACTGCAAGATAGGAATTTAAAACCGTGATGGGCTGGGTTTTTTCTACTGCTGCTATAACACACAAACTTAGATGCTTAAAACAACACAATTTTTTTCTCTTCCAGTTCTGGAGGCCAGAAGTCTGAAATTAGTTTTACTGGGCTAAAGTCAAAGTTAGCAGGGGTGGTTCCTTTTGAAGGTTCTGAGGGGGGATCGGTTTCCTTGATTTTTCCAGCTTCTAGAGCTGCGTTCCTTGCATTTTTAGCTCCTGGTTCCTTCTTTCATCTTAAAGATAGCAGCATAGGGTCTTCAAATAGTTCTTTGTTGCCTTGGTCACGGGCCTTCTTTCTCTGATGATATAATCTCTCTCTCCCTCCCTCCCTCTTTAAGGACATTTGTGATTATCTTTAGAGCCTACTCCAAACATTCAGGATAATCTCCCTATCTCAAGACTTTGCCATATGAAAATTCACAGACATTTCTCAGAAGAAGACATACAAATGGCCAATAGGTATATGAAAAAATGCTCAACATCACTAGAGAAATGCAAATCAAAACTACAATGAGATACCATCTTAACCCCTTCAGAATGGCTATTATTAGAAAGACAAAAATATAACAGACGTTAGGGAGGATTCGGAGAAAAAGGAGCTCTTATACACTATTGGTGGGAACATAAACTAGTTTAGCCACTATGGAAAGCAGTAGGAGGATTTCCAAAAAAACTAAAAATAGGCTGTGTGTGGTGGCTCATTCCTGTAATTTTGGCATTCTGGAAAGCCAAGGTAGGAGGATTGCTTGAGGCCAGGAATTCAAGACCAGCCAGAGCAACACAGTGAAACTCCATATCTATAAGAAATAAAAAAATTAGCTGGGGTTGGTGGTGTGTACCTGTAGTCCCAGCTACTGGGGAGGCTGAGGCAGGAAGATCTCTTGGGCCCAGGAGTTTGAGGCTGCAGTGAGCTATGATTGAGCTACTGCACTCTAGCCCAGGCAACAGAGCAAGACCCTGTCTCAAAACAAACAAAAAGCTAAAAATAGAATTGCCATTTGATCTAGCAGTTCCACTAATGGGATTTATCCAAAGGAAAACATATCAATCTATCAAAGGGATGCCTACACTTGCATGTTTATTGCAGCACTATTCAAGATAGTGAAGAGAGGAAATCAGCCTAAGTGTACATCAACAGATGAATGGATAAAGAAAATGTGGTACACACACACACACACACACACACACACACAATGGAATACTATTCAGCCACAAAAAGGAATGAGATCATGTCATTTGCAGCAACATGGATAAAACTGGAGGTCATTATCTTAAGTGAAATAAGCCAGACACAGAAAGACAAATATCATATGATCTCACTTATATTGTTGGAGCTAAAAATGTGAACACATAGAGGTAGAGAGTGGAAAAATAGAAAACAGAGACTGGGAAGGGTGAGGGGAGGATGGAGAGAAGTGGGTTAAAGGGTACAAAAATACAGTAAGACAGAAGGAATGAATTCAATGTTGATAGCAGAGTAGGATGACTATACCTAACAAAAATGTGTTGTATTCAGGCGATGGACACCCTGAATATCCTGATTTGATTGCTACACATTATATACCTGTAACAAAATTTTAAATATTAATGGATATTGGCAGATTCTCTCCTAAGAGTTTATATCAATTTACACTCACACCAATAGCTTATTTATGGCCAGACTTCTTGGGAGAGCTGTCTGCAGCAAATCTCACTTTCGCATGTCGCTTGTCATTCTCTATTCACTCCTCAGCTCATTTCATCTGGCTTCTGTCACAACCACTTCCCTAAAATTGCTCTTGCCAAAAATGACTAACACACCCTCCTAGTTTCTAAATCCAGAGGAAGCTTTTCAGTTCTCCCCCCATTTGATGTGGTTGACCACTCTCTTCTTTTCCAATGCTTCTCTTCCCTTTTGTGATACCAAACATCCCTGCCTCTTGGTCCTCTCCTGCTGGAGTGCTTTAGGTACTGTGCTAACTCTAGGTTCAGTCTGAGCCTCCTCATCTTACTACTCTACACCCTTTCCCCGACCTACCTCATCCCGCTCTGTGGTCTTAATTGTCATCTAGACATCAGTGCTCCCAAAGTCAGTCCTTTCTTTTGAACTTGAAATTCACTTCATACTAGACCTGCTGACTGGCATGCCCCATAGAAAACTCCATGTTCCAGAACTGAATTCTTCATTCCTTACAGCAATATATACCCAAAATTTGATTTCCTTCTTGTTTTCTTTCTTAGCAAAAATACCAGCTATCCAGATAAGCTTAACTCTTCTGTCCCTCATTTGCTTCTCTCTTTACTATTGAAGCCCCCACCATTTATACAGTTAATCACAAGATTCTACCTCCAAAATATTCTTGTTTTCAGTCTAACAACTTTTTCCATCCCTATTGCACTATCATGTTCCAGATCAACAGCATCTCTTTACCAGATAACTGCATCAGCCTAAACATTCATCTGGTATTTAAAAAGTAAATCCTGCTAGACATGGTGGCTCATGCTTGTAATCCCGGCACTTTGGGAGGCCAAGGTGGGAGGAATGATTGAGGCCAGGAGTTTGAGGCCAGCCTGGGCAACAACCTGAGACCCCATCTCTACAAAAATTAAAAAAAAAAAATTAGCTGAGTATGATGGCACATGCCTGTAGTCCCAGCTACTGAGGTGGGAGAATCGCTTGAGCCCAGGAGTTTGAGGCCGCAGTGAGCTATGATCATAGCACTGCACTCCAGCCTGAGCAGCAGAGTGAGACCCTGTCTCTAAAAAAAAAAAAAAAAACCAAGAAATAAATCCACCTAAGTCACTCATTGGCTTAATATACTTTCTTGGTCAGAAAAGGAAATTCCAGAGCAAGTCCCTTCCTGTGCTAGTGGGAGGGAGAAAAAAGACAAGGTTGGAGGGACCTTGATTCTGAGAACTTTCAATTTTCTAAAGCACTCAGCATGCCTGTGTGCCATATTTTGGGGAATCATCTTCTGCACCCCAACAGTATCCTGAATAGGATACTGGTGCAGAGAAAGGACATTAAGTGAAAACTAAAACACTTTCAATCAACTATGGACATAGTTAATAAGGTACCAATATTGGAAGAAATGATCCTTAAATCAAGGGATTTTGGTGCACACAGTGCTTTGCACTAGATTTCATAAGCAGAGCCTGAGCAATACCCATTTAGTATTTTAAGAGAGGAGGCACGTCCTATTTTAATAATCTAATGTACTTGTAGCAAAAAAAGAAGTGATTTAAAAACTGACCTGGAAATAGAGATCATCTGGGTTAAATTGTAGATTCCGTATTTTTTATGTGAAACACTTGAAAAAATTTCAATTATATTCATTAGTGATTAGATGAATGATTGCACCTAAATAGTGATGAGCTTTGTCAGGTTGAAGGGAAGAGGCCTTGTGGCATTTTGTAGACCTTGTGCTTGGCTCAGCACCATTCAACATTTTAATTAATAGCTTGGATGAAATTATAAAAGGTAGGTTTGTCAAATTTGTGAATGACAAGTTGGAAGACTCCAAATTTAGGAATAAAAAACATTTTGAATGACTGGAACTAGGGTGCACTTAAAAAAAATTAAGAGAAAAAAATAAAATAATAAAAGTTAAAAAATTAAGAGGGATAAAGGCAAATTGTTATATATGGGCCTAAAAACCCAACTTAATTCCTTGAACATAAAAAAGGAGAAGGCAAAACAACACAGGTATAGAGACGAAGGATTTGTAAGCTAGTAAACATCAATTCAACAATGACATGTGACTGCTAAAAAATGGGCTTTTATTGTCTTATTTAAGTATAAGGGAGGAGATATACCAACTACGTTGGTAAGACCTGACTAGGAGCATTGTGTTCAGTTATGCCATCATACTTTGAGAAGAATATAGATTTTGCTTCTTAAATAACCATTGAAGGAAATAGTAATTACTTTGAAGCAGAAAAAAAAAACAAAAAACAAAAAACATCAGAAACAGGAGAGTTGTTTAGAAATATATAAAATGCTGTCATATGGAAGAGGGATTAGATTTACCCTATAAATTATCCCAAGGTTTGGAACCAGGATCAATAGATATATACTACAGGGAAATAGATTTTTAAATCAATGTATGAAATTACTGATAGTACTGTTTGGAGATGAAATAAATTGCCTGAAGAGGCAGTAAACTCCCTCTTTATCAAAAGAAGTGTTTAATCATGAGCTAAATGTCTATTAACAGTTTTACTTTAGAGGAATTTGAAGCACCAGATGCATCCTTGGTCCTTTCAACTCATTCATTAATTATATGACATTGAATTTTAAATAATTAAGAAATAGGTAACAAAAATAGAGACAATGTAGAAAAATTTCCAGGAAAAGTACTAGAAGCAATAGGTCAGGCAAAGAAATTTTGTTTTTAAAGGAAATCTGGGTGTTTGAAGTTGAAAAGAAATGATCTGGTAGAGAGAGAGAGAAAAGGCAAACGGTAGTTTGGGAACTAGGCTCTGTGAGACGGGAGGTATGATTTTAGAGAAACACATTTCTGAAACTAATGAGATGCTTGTTAGGAGCTAAGCATGAAGGTTTACTGATTTTCATTTTTTCCCAATTGGCTGTAATTTTTTTTCATAAGTTAGAAAATTGAGTATTTGACTGGGGGGGGGGAGGTGAGGATGGGCAGAGGATTAATGACGGAGGGAAATAAAAACCGGCCCCCAGTGCTTGATACTATTGCTGCAACACCCCAGTCTTTCATAGTTTTGCAAATTTCTTTCACATAACTCTGAGCACAACTTGGTTTTGCTTCTTGTATTGTTCCTCCTACATCAGCCTGACTCTTCTGCTGTCATAGTTCAAGTGTTTGTCCTCTTTGAAGATCTTCCCTAAAGAACTGAGTTGTAGATTCTAACCTATTTATCCGATTATCATATTTAAGTGAAACAGTCTTTCCAAATTGCAAAACATGACTAAAATTGTTTTGGGAATTCAAATTGGATGCAAAACAAAAGGAAAATTTTCTAATGAAACTTCAGTTCAGAGTCTGTAAATTCTGAAGACAAGTATGGCATTCAGACATCAGGAAAACAGATCTGTCAACCTAAAGAGAAATTATTTTATGCACAAATCTGACAGGGGTGGGGATCACGCGACCTTGGAGCCACCTGTGGCCTTCGGGATCCTTGAGTGCAGCCTCTTCACAGAATCCAAATTTTACAGAACAAATCCTTTTAATAAAGGGCAGCACTGTCTTAAAATATGCTGTAAGGAATATCTCTAGCATTATCTATCTACTTAGTTAACTATCTAGTTAAAAAATAAGATTATTAGGTCCCTTCCTTCCTGCAGAGACTGAATCTTAATCTGTCATTCTCCTACTACTTCTATGATGGTTTGCACGTTCATACACTACCTATGATTTTCTTAATAATAATTAAAGTTGGCCGGGCGTGGTGGCTGACGCCTGTAATCCTAGCTCTCTGGGAGGCCGAGGCGGGTGGATTGCTCAAGGTCAGGAGTTCGAGACCAGCCTGAGCAAGAGCGAGACCCCGTCTCTACTAAAAATAGAAAGAAATTATATGGACAACTAAAAATATATATAGAAAAAATTAGCCGGGCATCGTGGCGCATGCCTGTAGTTCCAGCTACTCGGGAGGCCGAGGCAGGAGGATCGCTTGAGCCCAGGAGTTTGAGGTTGCTGTGAGCTAGGCTGACGCCACGGCACTCACTCTAGCCCGGGCAACAGAGCGAGACTCTGTCTCAAAAAAAAAAATAATAATAATAATAATTAAAGTTGTCTTTTTATTTGAATATTACAAAATGAAACTTTATATATTTTTATAACAGTACTTAGCATATGTAGAAGTTCATTTTCAAACTGAATATAATTAAAAAATAATTTTCAAATTCTTGCTAAATATTGTTCCCGAAGTTCTGAGCCCAAAGCCTAGTAGTCTCTTTTTGTTAACAAGGGAGATAAAAAAACGATAATACAAAATTGAGGCATTCTCCTTTACTTAATTAGAAGGTTCAAAAAAGAACTTCCTTACTATATGACTCAAATGTTATTTAGTGCTGTGTCTACATTAATTGCCTAAAATAATCCCACTTACTATTAGCTGTACTTGTACTACATTTTGGGAAAAGTGATTTAAAGGAAACATCTTTTCCCTTTCTCCAGCTTTCATTCCGTGGAGCTATTCATTAAAGAGTTGTTTAGAAAGTGCCTATTCTGTGCCAGACCCTGTCCTATGACTGGTCATGTGCAGCTTCATCTTCCCCTAAACATCACTGCTATGAAGGATGGGAGCTCACTGTAGATTCATCTTGATCCCTGACACCATCTCCTTATTCATCAATGTTATTATTCATGTAGAAAGTTTGCAGAGCTGTGATGATGGATGGCTACATGTGTGTCTTCCGTATAGCAAATTGTAGGAGAAAGTGGCTGGTAAGCACATAGCTATAAGCACGTGATAGATTACGAATTTTTAGATCTCTGCAGAAACTGCAAAGAGCAGGGCAAAGTTCATTTTATCAATCCAGATATCTCACGTCTAATCAATATAAAAGTCAACTGGCCATCAATATGCAAAATAATTTTCTTTTTAGAATATATATAGAGAAAAGGAAAAGCCTCCAAAAGAAGTTTTTTTCTCTACTTATTATTTCCCAAATTAAATCTTTATCTTAATACTTTTTAAAATTTAACAGATAACTCATATGTTTAGTTTTCATTTTTCCCTATTGATTTCCATATTTCTTAAAGGCACAGTAAGTGGTACTGCAGGTTAATGTCAAACTCCAAAATAAAATACTTATTTTATATTTCTAATAAAATATTTAATTGCCTCAATCCCATCTAATTGCTTTTACTCTTATTCAACTTTTTTTCAGGTTGTGGGGCTGGTCCTTCTTAAAAGTTTGTACTTCCAAATTTATCCTGTATCTCACTTTTTGCTGACTTTGCTAAGCAGTTTCAGAAAAGGGCTATTATTCCTTGTAGGTTTTCATTTAGTAGGTATAACCCATCAACCAAAAAGAGAACTTACACTGTACTTTTATGGGTTTAAACTTGGTGTGAAGAAGTTAGAAAAATAGAAAAGGGCAGCCCAGATATTACACAACAATTAAAAAGAACGAGTTAGATCTATATCTGATCTGTAAAGCTGTACACGCTGTACTATTAAGTGCAAAAAGCAGGTTGCAGTACGATGTATTACAATAATAATATTATTAAGAAAAGACTTGCTTGCAAATAAGCATATACTTTAAATATGAGCAGGAAGAAGGGTGCAGAAGGATATACATCAGGCTGTTAATTCTGGTTAGCTTGCTTGTTAGTGACAGTGGGGAAGGTTAACAGTGGGGGCAGATAACCAGTATTTAAAGATTTATTTTTTTCTTTACATACTGTGTATTGTTTTACCTTTGAAACAACTTTTTAAAAAAGAATTCATAAATAAAGCTTTAAAATGTAATGTGAATAACACAATTTAAAATGAATAACCCTTTGGAGAACATTTGAATCTAGGATTATAGGCTAGGAATACTGTACTATCTCTGGTATATAAAGGGTATATACTTAATAAAGTCAAACTGCATTTTAGACAAGTAATAAATAATCCATCAAGAAAGTGAGTGTGAAAATAGCTTCCATCAGAAACACATCATACTTTAAGACACTGTTATGGACAAGAAGAGTAATTATTACACTTTAAAAAGTAGTTTCAGTGAACAAAAGTGACATAAAAAATTGAGCTATGTAGCAGAATGCAAGCTTTTTTACTTATATTAATTAAAAAAATATGGCAATATCACACAAGGAGACTAGTATTTACTCAAAGCAGATTCTTCAGTAAAGCCTCCAATTCTCATGTGGATTTTATAAAAATATCAAGGCAACAGAAATATAAATATCCTTTCATAAACCAACTTTTTTCTTGTAAAAGACTCACTTATAAGCTTTTATTTTGAAGTAAATTTAAAGATGGTGACCTAGAAGATACAAGTACTTCTGGGTAAGGCTGAAGACCCATTTGTTTGTTATCTTTCAACTTTTGCACTATAACTTTAGCAAATTCTTCTCCTTGGATGTCAGTGGTGTCTAGTAATTGTCTGACTTTTGAAGTCCTTGTAGGTTTGGTGCTAATAAGTTCATAGTCCTCCTTCATGATCAAGTCCCTGGACAGAAGGGCGTCCAGTGACTGGTTAAGGCAGGCTTCTGTCATTTGGTTCACAATGTCTTCCCTTTTGCTCTGGATCCACTGTTGGGCTAAACCAGGCTGCAGACGCTCTGGAGAAGAGCAAAGAATGAATGATTAAAAAGGCGAGGACAGATAGATAGCAATGAGTAAAATTACATGAAAAAGAAATAAGGCATAAAACCTAACTTTCTTGTGATAGTGCCAATATGGAACACCAGTATTTTGGGGGACACTTATTTTTCAGGAAACATTCAGAAGGTTAGGTTATCTCTCCCCTTACCACCCAGAAAATGCACTGCCTTTTATATGCTATAAATCTTGGGCCAAAACCCATTTTTTAAGTTTTCGTTTTTAGGTCTGTTTTTTTTTTTTCCCCAAATATAAAATATATCTACATATTTGTTAAATAAACAAAAATTTTACCTTTAGTAACATTAAGCAAAACCTCCTCTCATTTCTCCCTCCCTAGAGATTCATGGAATACCACTTGTGCCATTATTACATGTCAGCATTCCCATCTTCTGGGATTTGAAGTGCTTTCCTACTTAAGAAGGTATGCATTTATCATATTGAGGAAATAACAAACCTTAGCATATGGCAAATCTACTGAACATTTATTTGTGAGATAAATGGCATAATTTACAAACTGTTTTATAGTAAATATTTACCTGAATTTCCCTCAGCTAAGAGTGAATTTATTATTGCTGTAGAGTATGGAATAGTCTTATCACAGAATGTCACCTTTTGAGATGCCGAAATGTTAGTATCCCAACTGTGATTTACTGAACAGTGATGCGGCTTCGCAGAAGAATAGTCCTGAGTTTTTCCTATAAAACACAACATCTTCATTAGGGGTAGAATAGTCCTTAGATACTCCTATTAGCTAAAATATCAACATTTGAGCATAGAGAAGGTAGGCTTCAATGTATTTAGTTTTTCACTGCTATTAAAGATGGTTAAGAGACCTAATTCTGCAACTATTTTGTAAAACAAAAAAGGGTTTATACAGAATGTTACTATAACTTCTATATGTGATTTTCTGTCCTATGTAAATTATAAATCATGGAATTTTCCTTCTTCACACAGTCCCACATTTCTCCTTGTGTATCTTCTTATTCTGTACTTTCAATGTATCCTCTGAATATATCTATGACGTGGGTTTTTCTACTTTCTCCTCTGGCCACCCTACTCAGCCTCATGGCCTTAATCATCACCTCTATTCCCAAATCCATATAATTACACTTTCTGTCTTCATTCAACATTCTTACATTTTCAAAAGGCCTCTGGACATCACCTTCATATGCGCTGCTAGTATTAGGTCATCAAATCTGAAATGTCTGATTTCGAATTAAAAATGTAGTTTATGATATCTCAAACAAGAAGCAGTAAAATTAATCAAAGTATGCGCCTAAATGGTAGCTCATGTATGCCAGCAGCGAATAAGCCAGGGAAGAAGCCTGGAGAGTGAGTGGCGATGAAATCGTCAAAGGCCTTTTCCACAGCTTGTTGAGAATTGAATATTTTTCCTTGCAAGAAGTGGTCCAAAGCCTGGAAGAAGTGGTAGGCAGTTGGTGCAAGGTCTGGTGAATACGGTGGAAGACAGAGAGTTTCCAAGTCCAGCTTCTGTAGTGTGAGCCATGTTTGTGCAACAGTATTGTCTTGCAAGAGGACTGGCCTGTCTCTATTGACCATCTCAGCTGCTTAATCACAAGCATCCTCATCATTTCATCCAACTGGTCGCAGTAGACATCCACTTTAATCAATTTGACCAGGTTTCATGAAGCTGTGGTAGATACCAGTGCTGGACCACCAAACACACACCATTAGCTTTTTTTGATGAATGTTCGGTTTTGGACTGTATTTCAGCACTTCATCTTTATCCAACCATTGTGCCTAATGCTTGCAATTGTCAAAAAGAAACCATTTTTCACTGCACATAACAATACGGTGTAGAAATGGTTTGCCTTTATGTTGTGACAGCAAAAAAAGGCAAGCTTCAAGACGATTTATCTTCTGATGCTCACTTAATCCATCTATCCAGCTTCTTTACCTTGCCCATTTGTTTCAAATGGTCCAATATTATTGGAATAGTAATGTCAAACATTGCTTCTAATTCACACAGAGGTAAAGATGGATTTGTTAACACTACAGCTTTTAGCTCATCATTATCCACCTTGATCTCAGGTCTCCCATGAGGCTCATTTTTAAGATTAAAATCACCAGAATGGAATTTCTCAAACAATCGACATACTGTGCATTTATTAGCCACATCCTTCCCAAATACTTCATTATTTCAAGCTGTCTGTACTGCATTAGTTCCATGATGGAACTCACATTAAAAAATAACGCAAATTTTTTACTTATCCATGGTTGCACAAAAATTGCTCTAAAAAAAATTTCAAAGATAATCACAAGCCAAAGTGTACATTTGAAAGAAGGAGGATGTACCTTCACAATGAAAAAAAAAAAACAAACCAAGACGTGTCAAAGTGAAATGTCAGAGATAGCAACTGTCAAAACCTAGTACTTAAGGAAATCGGACATTTCATACTTAATAACCTCTATACCTCAAATTAAAAAAATATTTAGAAACTTATTCATCAAAATTATAAAACATGTTTCAAACTTCTATTTCTGTTAGTTGCACTAACGTTCTCCCAGTTTACCAGGCTTAACAACTTATTCAGCTTTACTTCTTGTTTCCTCTCTTCCCTCCTCCAAACGCAAAGTTACAGAGTCCTACGGTCAACTTCTCCATGACATCTCTCACACCACCCCTCCCCTTTTTATTCTGCCTCAGTTCTCATAATTACTCACTGGCACTACAGTTAATAGTCTCCTAACTGGTCTCCCCATCCCAAGTCTCCTTTTCCTTTCAAAATATCCTACAAATTCCCATCAGGATGAATCTTCCTGAAGCAAAAATTTTATCATGTCACACACCCTTGCTCAAAAATTTGCAATAGTTGCTCCCTTCTCAAGTAAAAAAGCCCAAATAGTTAGCCAAGTGTTAGAACTTATGATGACTCCACCCTGCTTATCTTTTATCATTCACCCTCTTCATCGGCTAAACCAAACTACTCACTGTTCTGTGTTTTCTTGCTTCTGTGCCTCCTTGTTCTTGTTCCTTTTGCCTGAGATGTCCATCCTTTATAACTAGAGGCCCAGCCTTCAGCCAGAAATAATTTCTTCATGATGACAGCATAGTGTAGTGGAATGACACGAAAATATTTATCAAAAGATCTGGCTGCAAGTCTTGGCTATGCTAGCTACCAGCTATATGGTTCAGAGTCCTTACTCTGTAAAATGAGGACTATTTCCCTCATAAGGTTGTCGTGAAAGTACTTTGTAATGAGAGTTACTCCTCCACTGCACTACCATTGCTCTAGATCCACAGTTCTCTTACAATACATCACTTTCTATCTTGTAGTATGGTTGCTTAGAAATACTCCTGTTTCTTATAAGAGGCTTTTTCCTTTTTTGGGGTATCTTTCCATAGTGTCTAACGTAAATGCATTTAATACCTAAATGTATTTGTTAAAGATCCCACTACTATTTTCATATTTTTAGACCCTTTAGACTTTTTAAACAATGAGTTACAAATGCAAATGAAAGAAATGTTCCATGTAAACCATGATTGCTTGCCACGGATATGCTCTTGAAAGAAAATAGAAAACTTGCACATCAATACTGATTGGAAAATTTACGTACTAGATAGAAAATCATTGTCTTGGGGAGCTGACAGGGACCTTGAGGTTTCAGGAGAACCACTATTTTTATGGAGCTGAGAGGATCCACACGATTCCTAAAGTAAATAGAAGGTAAAGGATTTAGGCTAATAAAAAATAATTTTAAAAGTTATATAGCTTTGATTTCGAAATAGTTCTTGCTTGTGCCTTATTACAAATGAAGAATTAAAACTACTAAAAATATTATACTTTACAAAATTAAAGAAACACATACATCTATAAAATAACCGACAAAGATGAACTTAATTTCTTAATTGACTCAAATGGAAGAAATGGGGCAATAATGAAACGTTAAAAATAATTATTTTTTCTGTATTTTCCACATGAACTCCAAGGCTCTGCCCAGTGGCTAGAATAATGGATGAGAAATTTTATATCTGCAACTCTGGCCACCTATGTCTCTTTACACCACCTGCTTCCCTTCCACTGCCGGCCATGAGTGGAAGCAGCCTGAGGCCGTCACTAGATCCAGCTGTCCAATCCCGGACTTTCCAGCCACCAGAACTGTGAGCCAAATAAACCTCTTTTCTTTATAAATTACCCAGTCTCAGGTATTCTGTTATAGCGACACAAAACAGACTAAGGCAGGTATGGAATTTTCCACTTGTGACATCACGTTAGTACTCAGAAAATTTCAGATTTTGGAGCACTTTGGATTTTGAATTTGTGGATTAGGAATCTCAATCTATATTATTTTTCTGAATCTGTAAAATGAACATATATATTCTTTTTTTTTTTTTTTTTTTTTTTTTTTGTGAGACAAGGTCTCACTCTGTTGCCCAGGCTGGAATGCAGTGGGGTGACCACAGCTCACTGTGACCTCCAACTCCCAGCCTCAAGTGATCCTCTTGCCTTAGCCTCCTCAGTAGCTAGGACTACCACCATGTGCAACCAGCCCTGGCTATTTTTTTTTTTTTTTAATTTTTTAGAGACAAGGGTCTCACTGTGTTGCCCAGGCTAGTCTCGAACTACTGGCCTCAAGCAATCTTCCCACCTTGGCCTCCCAAAGTGCTGGGATTACAGGTGTGAGCCATTGCATCTGGCCTGAATATGTATATATATATTTTTTAAAAAAAAAGACTAATATGAAATAAGTCTGAATAAATGCAACTAAAGAAATCTTTCTTCTTGTATAGCAACAAAAATGTTTTTTTCTCTTAACTAATTATTGTAAGAGGTAAGAACAAGTGGCATAAATATAGTGGTAAAATTGTAATCAATTATTTGCCTATATACTACCCTGGGGTGTCATTCCTTGTATAAAACAATGCCAGGGATGGAACTCAATGACAAAGAAGCCAGAATTGTGATTTGATGGGATGAACAATGAATGGAGAATGAGAAGAGCTGGGTTTCAAGTTGTAGATTGCCATGAGCTACCACACAATTCCTGAAAGCTCCCTGGGCTTTAGTTTCACATGTATAAAAGAAGGGGTTAGACGGAATGACTTTCATATTCTTCCCACGTTCCCACATTTTTAGTTCAACATTTTTTTTTTTTTTTTTTTTACCTCCTGTGGACCATGATTTACAGGTATGCTCAGAGATAATTCCGTTTTCTTCTTATCACATACGTGAAGAATACTTGAAGCACTCTGTAACTGGAATGAATGCATATATGCACTTTAATTGGAGGTGATCAGGAAATTATAGAAGTAAAGTATAATCTACTTAACATATGTTTATACAAAACCAATGGAAAGAAAATCTACACAGTTGAAAATATAACATATAACTTAAAGGTAGAGAGAGTGTAGAATAGGGGAAAGAACTTTAGAGACACAGACTCTGAATCCTGCCTAATATAAATTGGTTACCTTGAGCAAATTACTGATCTCTCAGAGTCTCAGGGCTTCATTTTTAAAATGTAATAATATCTACATGAAGGATTGTTCTAGAGATTGAGATAATGAATATAAAGTGTCTGGTACGAACTAGGTACTTAATAAATTTTGGGAGGTATGTATGTCTATATCTATAATTGTTAAGCATTTACTATATTTCCGGCACTGTGCTTGTAAATACTATTCTTATTTTCATTTTATAGACAAGAAACTGAGGTTTGGAGGTAAAGGAGGTATTGTGTCGTAATGGAATGGTGGGGGCCATGTAACCAACCAGATCTGGTTTAGATTCAGGGGATACCTAACTGACCTTGGGCATGAGACTTAATCTCAGTTTACTTATCTATAAGTTGGAGATAAAAATATCTGTTTTGCAGGAGTACTGTAAAGAAAATTAGAAGTAATACATGCAAAAAGGCCCTATGATTATTTGTAAGCATTTAATAAATGGTAGCTGCTACATAATTTATTTAAATACTATAAGTTAAAATTGTTCAGTGATTTCCTCCTGTAAACCAAACTTGGATTAGTTGCTGTCATTACTGAGTGATTTAAAAATAAACCTCTATCAGTCTGCTTTTCTTCTGCAGACCAACATAACACCAACTACTCTTCAGAACTTTGGAAATTGGTGGGTTCCACACTCAGCCCTCCATTATTCTCATTTATAACTATTTACTCCATTACATGGCTAAGGAACTTTAGGAGGAAAATAGTCCTATTCATCTGTGCATATAATGTACCTAGCACAGTACTTTGCACATAGCAGTTCGATGTATATTTATAATTTTTTTTTATTTTAACATTTTTTTCTTAGAGACAGGGGTCTTGGTCTGCTGCCTAGACTGGAGTGCAGTGGCATGATCATAGCTCACTGTAGCCTGAAACTCCTGGGCTCAAGTGATGCTCCTGCTTCAGTCTTCTGAGTAGCTGGGCCTATAGGCTTAAGCAACTGCATCTGGTTATTTATTTATTTATTTGTAGAGATGGGGTCTTGCTATGTTGCCCAGGCTGGACTGGAATTCTGGGCTCAAGTGATCCTCCTACCTTAGCTTGCCTAGTAGCTGGGACTACAAGTGTGTACCACTGTGCCTGGCTCCAGAAATTTCTTTATGAAAAATTTTATTAAATTTGTACTGTTGTCCCTGACATTAGCCAGCTGGGTGGGGTATTACAATAAGTGACTAACTTCCCTATACAGTAGTCTCCCCTTAACCATGGTTTCGCTTTCTGCAGTTTCAGTTACCCTTGGTCAACTGTGGTCCGAAAATATTAAATGGAAAATTCCAGAAATAAATAATTCATAACTTTTAGATTAAGCGCAGTTGTAAGCAGCATGATGAAATCTCACATCGTCTAGCACCGTCCCACCCAGGATGTGAATCATCCCTCTGTCCAGTGTCCCCATGCTTTATGTGCTACCTGCTCGTTAGTCACTTAGTAGCTGGCTCAGTTATCATATCAACTATCATGGTATCGCAGTGCCTATGCTCAAGTAACCCTTATTTTGCTTCATAATGGCCTCAAAGTGAAATAATAGTGATGTTGACATATTGTCATAATTGTTCCATTTTATTATTAGTTATTGTTAATCTCTCACTGTGCCTAACATAAATTAAACTGTGTCATAGGTATGTATATGTAGGAAAAAACATAGTATATATAGGGTTTGGTACTATCTGTGTGGTTTCAGGTATTCACTGGGGGGGTCTTGAAATGGGAGAACTTCTATACCTCAGTTATCTCATCTATAAAAATCAGATGATATTCTTTTCTTCTTCTTTTTTTTTTTTTTTGAGACAGTCTCTTTCTGTTGCTAGGGCTAAGTGCCATGGCATCACTCTAGCTCATAGCAACCTCAAACTCCTGGGCTCAGGCAATCCTCCTGCCTCAGCCTCCTGAGTAGCTGGGACTATAGGTGCGCACCACCACACTCAGCTATTTTTTTCTATTTTTAGTTGCCCAGCGAATTTTTTTTTATTTTTATTTTTAGTAGAGACATGGTCTCACTCTTGCTCAGGCTGGTCTTGAACTCCTGAGCTCAAGCAATCCTCCCACCTCAGTCTCCCAGAGTGCTAGGATTACAGGCATGAGCCACTGTGCCTGGCCCCAGATGATATATTCTTGCCATAGCAATTTCACAGAATTGATACAAGAGTTTATTAAAAAAAGAAAAAAACAACTACAACAACTCTAAGTGAAAGCAATATAGCAACTTAAAAATACTGATGAAAAGTAGCTGGCTATGGTGGTTTATACTAGGTAATCCCAACTGCTCAGGAATCTGAAGTGGAAGGAATCACTTGAGCCCAGTCTGGGCAACATAGCGAGATCTTGTATATAAAAAAACAAAAAAAGGAAAAAACACTGGGCCAGGTGCAGTGGCTCACACCTGTAATCCTAGCACTCTGCGAGGAAGAGATGGGAGGATTGCTTGAGCTCAGGAGTTCGAGATCCCATCTCTACTAAAAATAGAAAAAATTAGCAGGGTGTGGAGGCCTGAGCCTGTGGTCCCAGCTACTTGGGAGGCTGAGACAGGAGGATCGCTTGAGCTCAGGAGTTTGAGGTTGCTGTGAGCTAGGCTGACGCCACGGCACTCTAGCCTGGGCAAGAGAGCGAGACTGTCTCAAAAAACAAACAACAACAACAAAAAACCCAAACAAACAGAAAACACTGAAGAAAGTAACATTATTAAATGGCATTAAGATAATTGAAAGCATACACTTTATTCAAAAAACCAAAATTTCTTCTTAAAATTAACAGTCTTAAATATAGAATCTTAGTGTTTCCGTTGTTTGGGGACAAAAAAGGAACTGGACCGGTTCTCTTCCCTTTCATAGTTAAGACAACAGGCCCTCCTATCCATCTTTGTTTGGAAGAAGTGAAAGAAAAGAGAAAGGTGTGAGGAGGAAAAGGGAACAGAAAAGATAAGGCAAAAAGAACTGTTGTCGGAAGTTTATATCTACTAAGAAGTTAAGGAATTGGTATACTCTGGAAAAGACTGTACCTACTCAGAACTGGGGGAGTGAGTGAAAAGGTCTCAAAAGAACTAAAATACAGTTCCTCTTTAGTTCCGTTAATGCACTTCCCTTTTAAACCTAAGGTTATATCAGTAGATGCAGCAAACCACAAGGGGCAGTCTCCTTCAGAAGTAAGTAAATTGCAGACTGTGCTTGTTCACATCCTGAGAATTTAGCTAACTGTTGGTTTTTATCATCATATATTAAGAAAAATTTAATAAAACCCAGCAAGTGCTAAACTATGCTTACTTTGCCCTAAAGGACTATAGTTGCTTTTTAAACAATTTTTGATAATATTAAAAAAAACCCGTAGTAATAGGCCCCTTCAAGTATTCTTCTGATCCACAAGAACCAGACTGGGTAAATGTGACAACTGTCCTAGGAAATTCACATCAACATTAACTGCTACTGCTACTTTGGCCTACGTAACATGGAGTGTTTGAATAGGAAAATGAAAAAACCCAACAATTAAAAAATACACACTTTGGTCTCAATTATAATTAAAAATTCTACAGCTTAATTGGCAATGAAAAATAGAAGTGAAAAACCCTGACATCTATTACTCTGAAGGCATTAAAATTTTAGGAAAATAAATGTAGATTAAAAAATAAACAAACACCTCTAGTGCTTCAGGGCATTCACTGTATACAACTAGCCTTTGCTACACATTTTAAATTTAGACCTGATTATAAACGTTCTGGAAATGTTTTCAAAATTGAAAAGGTAGATTCTAATAAACTCTCCCAGCCCCAAACTGTAGCCTATGTCTGTGAGAAGTACAGAAATTAAAAACTAAAAATAAGTAATGTACACGTTGTTTGAAGTTCTAATTTCCACCATTTCATTTGGCAATTTACCTTTGTTTTCTTTAGCTGAATAACGGCTTCAAGAAAAGTTATTTCTTCAAATGTTCTCAAAACTGGTTCAAGTTCTATTACACATTCTAAACAAGAAAAAAAAAAATTTGAGTTCAGATTGCTTCTAATTAGTAAATTGAAATGCTAATATTTAATTAATAAAGCCACTGATGACGTTCAACTGCCTTCAGAGCCTTTATACTGACATACAGATAGACATAAGGACCAAAAGAATAGGATTGAAAGTTTAAAAATAAACCTTTATAATTATAGTGAACTGCTTTTCGACAAAGGTGCTAAGCCAATTCAATGGTGAAAGGATAGTCTTTTCAACAAATGATGCTAAAACAATTGGATATCCATCTGGAAATATAAATTTAGACACTTACCTCACACTATACATAAAAATTAACTTGAAAGGGATCATACATATAAATGTAAATAAAAGAGAAAATCATCAAGATCTGGGGTTAGGCAAAGTTCTTAGATATGACATCAAAAACAAAATCCATAAAAAAATGATAAGTGGACCTCAAAAAATTGAAAACGTTTATACTTCAAAACACCGTTAAGAAAAAAATGAAAAGATAAGCCACAAACTAGGAGATTATATTTCCATATTCCGTATTTGCTAAAGGGTTTGTATTTAGAATATATAAAGAACCTTGACAACTTAATAATAGGACAAATCATGAAATTAAAAAACAAGTAAAAGATTTGAATTTCACTGAAGTAGACACACAAATGGCTAAAAAGCACATGAAAAGATGCCTTACATCATAAGGAAATGCAAATTAAAACTGCAATGAGATACCACTCCATACTCACTAAAATAATTATAATTAAAAAGACAGAAAATAAAAAGTGTTGACAGTGATGTGAACTGAAACCCCCATACATTCCTGGTGGGAATGTAAAATGATACAGCTACTTTGGAAAACAGTTTGGCAGTTTCTTAAAAATGAAAGATAAATTTATCACATAACCCAGCAATTCTACTCACAGATTTATCCAAGAGAAATGAAAACATATTCATACAAAGACCAGTATGTGAATAATCATAGCACTATTTCTCCAATAGCCAACAAGTGGAAACAATGAAAATGTTCAACTGGCCAGTGGTATCAACAAAATGTGGCACATCCATATGATGGAGTATTATTCAACAATAAACTACTGAACAAGCTACTGAGTCACCCTACAGCCTGGATGAACTTGAAAAACGTGATGCTGAGTGAACAGAGCCAGATGCAAAGGACTACACATTATTATCATTCCATTTATATGAAATGCCCAGAAAAGGCAGATCTAGAGAGACAAAAACAGATTACTGGTTGCCTAGAGTTAGAGGTGAGAACAGGTAGTGATGGCAAATGGATATGAGGAATTTTTCTGGAGTGTCAGAAAATGGAATTTTTCCTTTTTTGGAGACAGGGTCTCACTCTGTTGCCAGGGCTAGAGTGCAGTGGCGTCATCATAGCTCACTGCAACCTCAACTCCTGGGCTCAAGTGATCCTCCTGCCTCAGATCTTCTGTTGTTCTCAGCCTCAAGCTGGGACCACAGGTGCATGCCACCATACCTGTCTAATTTTTCTATTTTTTGTAGAGACAGGGTCTCACTATGTTGCTCAGGCTGGTAGAAATGTTTTAAAATTAGATTATGGTGATGGTTGCAAACTGTAAAATCACTAAGAATTGACAAGTGTACACTTAAAATAGATGAATTTTAAGGCATATAAATTATACTTTAATAAAAAGCTCAGAAAAAAGGATCTTTATTGTATAATAGTTCCTGTCTCCGCTATTGTGCTACTTTGCCACTTAATGAGTACATTAATTGAACAGTTGAACCTATTAATTTCAGAATGTATATTCTATTAGTCATTAATTTTTTTCAACAAAGATTTATTTAAGGGCTTCTTCTCTTCCTTAACTCAGTTAACCTAAAGTTTCTCTTACTTTTTGACATTATAATTTCTTTTTGGTCTGAACTTTTCATTTCTTTTCAGTAGGTTTACCCAAGTAGGTACCTCGTGCTCACTTTGATATCTAGAGATCCCTTGTACTTTCATGATCTCCCATTTGGTCATACTGACAGTTTTTTTTCCTTGCATACACTTAAGTTTTTCCCTATTATTGATTTTTATTCTGATTCTTCCTTTCTCTTTCAGGTTCCCAGCACCTGCTTTTCACCATTCCTAGTATCCCAAAGGCTATCAGTGAAAAATGTCTAAGCTAGATAACAGTGATTTTTAGGAAATGAGATAAAATCTTATATACATATATATATTATAAAGCTGAGTATTTTTATAGCTAATTTTAAAACGATACAATTTAAAAATAATTAGACTCTGAATTCTTGTTACTAAAAAAGCAATGCAATGTGTTTTTCATTTAACACATATTCATTGCTCATCAGCATTTTTTTTTTTAAATCAAAAGTTGCTAAGATAATGGGTTCACATTTTATCTCATTTCCCAGAGCCATGAGGAAGGGCATATATCTCCTTTGTTCCCAGTGCCACTTTCAAATAGTAATTTCTTCTCCTTTCCCTAAAAATTTTAGCTCCTCTGAAGTTCATGCTATTAGGCGATACTTACTTCTCTGCCAACTTCCTGGTTTTCTCCTACTGTTCATTGAAGACTCTGGCTTTTGGCTTACTGACTTCTTCACCCTGGTCTGGTCCGTACTCCACTGGACACTTGAGAGGAACCCTCTGCAAATCTCTGGGGTTTTCCCTCTGTGTACCCTTCTCCTCTCTGGTACTATGTCCTATGAATTCTATCTGCCTTGGTCTACCCAGACTGTTGTCCCCATCTCCTCGACTCTGAGTGTCCACTGGACTGTACATCCCAGTTCCCTCCCTGTGCTGCATCTCTCCAGGCAGTACGCTGGGCAGTCAAAAGACCACCTCAACTGTTTCCCATCCCCCAGGGATCACCGTCCTTCATTTCCTGATATCTAGCGTCTTAAAAACCACTCTTTCATATATTTAGTCTAGATCTTTTCGTTGTTTCAGGCTTGAGGGTAAATTGGCCTGTTACTCCATCTTGACTGAAGTGCAAGTCATTGATTTCTCTTTAATTCAATGTCCCAAACTAGACACTAAACATGACTTGGCAATTTTATTTTGCTTTCCAAATACATCTATCATTCCATTCTCACAGATCAGTGGTTCTTAAAGTACGGTCCGGGGACTCTTGGGGGAGGGGGGTTGGTCTCTGGGGCTCCTACAAGGGTTCATAAAGTCAAAACTATTTTCACAATACTAAATGCTAAAACATTATTTTCCCTTTTTATTTTTTCCCCTCATGACTATATAGTAGGTTTTTCCAGAGGCTAAGTGAGGTGTGATGGTATAACCGCTCCAGCAGATAATGGAATGTGTTCATGTTCTTATGTTTTAATTTCTAATGTAATAAATATCAATAGACATGATCCACATATACAAAAGCTCTCTGATATCCTCATTAATTTTGAAGAGTTTCAGAATTCCTAAAAGTTTAAGAATTACTGTCTTACATGAGTACCTTGTACTGCTGGAGGAAACACTTAAGTCCTTTTCTTCATGTTTCCAAAGGGAGGATAAAATTCCCAGTTCAATACCCAAAAAGGAAAAAAGCATGAGAGGAACGAGTCCAGCTTCTTTCTGCCCCTCCATCACTCCTCCTCAGACTTATCTCATTTGTTAATTTTAGACAAAAACTGTGCATGCCTATCTGCTGCCTTCTCAGTTTTCTTTCTTGGAGAAGGCTTGGAAGGCTGCTTGTCTAAAGCATGCCCACTTCTCTGCTCCCCCATGCAGAAGCAGGGCGAGGCCTGTGGTGAGCTGGTCAAGCTGTCAACTCTATGAGCAAAGTATTACCAAGCCCATTTGGCCAGAGAGCTAAAGGTACGTTCTCCAATTAGCTTGATCCGTAATAAAGCTGATCTTTTGGTCACCACCCATCTTTCTCCTGTGGCTTTTCTTAATCCATTCTGAACTTAGAAAGGGAAGATAGGGATAATAGGTATTGTGCTTTATCTTCTCTTCTTAAACCTCCTACACTCCCTACACTTCATCGTTCCTTTGTGCCGATCACCTGTTCTCACGTTACAGAAAACAGAAGCCATGCGAGGGACTCCCTCAAAGTTCTACTACCACATCTACAAACTTAGGTGTACCTGTGTCCATCTTTCCTGCCTCATCTCTTTTAAAGTGGAAAAAAGTGTCCATATACGCATACAAATGTAAACAGTATCACTTGTGCTCTGGATGCCGTCCCCTTCACCTCCCTAGCACTCTGTTCCTGGTAGTCTCCCTCAGCTCTTGCACTGCCAATCTCCGCCTGTCTACCAGATCATCTGACTAGCATATGACTGAAATTATCACTCCTGTCAGAAGATTTCTCTTTCCTGTCAGGAATTCTCAATTCTGCTCTAGAGGCAGTTACCCATATATCAACGCTGTGAATTAAAAGAGTAAAAAGAATTTAAACGACTACTTTGAGCTAATCATCTAATTTGCATTATTTTTCAAGAAATATTTTATTCACAGTATATTAACTACTTCTCTAATTCAAACGGTCCTGATTCAAACTGTGTACTCACTTAAGAAAGAGGGTCTTTCATCTGGATTTTGAGCCCATCCACTTTCTATTAAAGAGATCATAAGTGCTCGATGAGGTATATCACAGGGCAAACTTTCTTCACTAGTGTCAGGTCGACGTCCTTGCGACACACTATACATAATCTGCAAAGGATTGGTGACATCTGTCAAAACAAACAGATTTCATTTCTTAGAAATATATTCTGATCCAGTGAATTAAATATATTCTAAAACTAACCAAAAGAAAATTACGGAATCTTAAAATTTTAGGAATAATTCATTACCCCTCTTTCTGTAAAAGGAATATATATATATACACCAGCCATTGCCAGACTTGTCTGCCTCCTGTGGGAGGAGTTTACATGGTCACCTCACTAATTCTGAGTTTGGTCATGTGATTTGATTTGGTCAATGTAATGTGAGTAGAGCAGAGATGAGTGAAACCTAGAACAATCAAGAAGGGTGACAGGATTAATATCTAATGTGGATGAGAAATAAACACTTATTCCACAAGCTACTGAGATTTTTGAGGTGGTTGTTACACAGCAAGCTGACCTATACAAATCTCAAAATAATCAGGGAATGAAAAAGATTATTTTTCAATGTTTGTTAGTCTTTAAATTTTCCTATAAAGAGTTTTACTGCTAGAATGGAGTTCAGAAATACTAATTCAAGACTCTCATTTTGGCCGCACTAGCACTTTGGGAGGCTGAGGCAGGAGGATTGCTTGAGGCCTAGAGTTGGAGACCAGCCTGAGCTATATAGTGAGACCCCACCTCTACAAAAAATTAAGAAATTAGCCAGGTGTGGTGGCATGCACCTGTAGTCCCAGCTACTCAGGAGGCTAGGGCAGGAAGATCGCTTGAGCCCAGTAGTTTGAGGTTGCAGTGAGCTATGATGATGCCACTGCACTCTAGCCCTGACAACAGAGCGAGACCTTGTCTCAAAAACAAACAAACAAAAACCCCCCAAAACAAAAACCACCTCTTGTTTTGCAGAAGACAAAAATGAGGACTCAACAGATTTAGTGGTTTTATCATAGTGCTAATTACTATCAGAACAAGACTTAGAATTTAGGTTTTTCTGATCCTTAACCCAGTCTGCTCTCCAGTAAACGGTGGATTCACAACTGATCCTTAATGCAGTATACGTTGCAGTGTAAGATGGATTCACAATTGATAAACTGTTATGTTTTTATAGTGTTTTCCATAAAATGAATGCTAGGCAGATTTAAAATAAGATGAGCTTTAGACAGCCCTGAGTGTGGCTGACTAACACGATGTTATCTAGAATAAGGAAGTCAAAGTTTATTTACCTTCAAAAGGCTGTTTTCTGGATAACACTTCCCACATGATAACTGCATAGCTGTTTAAGATGAGAACATACATGTTATATATTATAAATGAACTCTGCATAATAAACTAAAATAGTACTAATTTTAAAATGTGACTGTGAAGATACCATTTCTGAAATTGATACGGTAGTGAAATGCTATGTAAAGAATCACTACATACAGCCAAGATGATGGATGCTCACATACAGTTTTATTTTGAAAAAAAAAATTATCTTAATTTGAAAAATTAGGAAATTACTGCAACAAAAGCTTAATGTTACATGCAAGAATAACTTTTTCTGGATGATTTAATATTGGGTTTAATTATTGAACATCCAGATAAGCGATGCTCTCTAATTACATGATTCTATTTTTCACATAAAATAAAGAGAAATTTAAAAAAATGGTCTCACATCGCTCTATTCTGTTGACTATTTTTCTGATCTCAGTATAGTCTTCTTTGGAAGTAAAAATATTCTGCTTACAATTTAACTTCAGTTGTCAATCACCTAGTTAAGTTGCACAGAGTTTGTATTTAAGATAAATGATTAAATAGGATTGCTTGAGGCCAGGAGTTCCTAGACTAGCTTGAGTAAGAGTGAGACCCCATCTCCACAAAAAAATTTAGCCACATGTCCTGGCAGCTACTGCAGAGGCTGAGGCAGGAGGAGGATCGCTTGAGCCTAGAAGTTTGAGGCTGCAGTGAGCTACAATAATGCCACTGCATATAGGAATTTTGCCACACCATCAAATTACCTGTGCATTGAAAATGGACACATAGAATTGATTAAGTACCAATACACTGTCTTCGAGTGAGAATGAGGATTATAGAGGGAATTCCCACCCAATCAAGGAATATTTCCTTTTTCCCTGACAGAGAATACTGAAATTGAACATAAAGGCACAATTCACAAAATGAATGATAGTTAGATTTATTTTATTTTATTTTATTTTTGAGACAGGGTCTCACTCTGTCACTCAGGCTGGAATGCAGTGGCATCATCATAGCTCACTGCAGCTTCAAAATTCCAGGTTAAAGTGATCCTCCTGCCTCAGCCTTCCAAGCAGCTAGGACTACAGGCATGCGCCACCATGACCGGCTAATTTTTTCTATTTTTAGTAGAGACAGGGTCTTGCTCTTGCTCAGGCTGGTCTTGAACTCCTCAGCAAACAACCAGAATCAAACAAGGTATTATGCTTATTACTGCATTATGAGATTGTAAGTAATCTGCATCTGAAACATGAAAACATTATGTTACCTAACACACTGATTTGTTATATAAAAAATTCACCCATATATAAATACTAGGGATTCTTTAAATAGAAACATTCCCAGTATGACTAAGAGTTTATTTATTTCTCTAAGAAGATGTGTAGATATCAAAGGCTGAAAGGTTGAACAGGAGAGAAACTTAAAGCTAAAATGTTAGGAACCAGTGTTTCCCTCTGCTTCTCCAAGTCACATGTGATAAATAAAACCTTTTTTGTTTTTTTTTGGAGATCGAGTCTGTCGCCTTAGGTAGAGTGCAGTGGCATCATTGTAGCTCACTGCAACCTCAAACTCCTGGGCTCAAGTGATCCTCCTCCTGCCTCAGCCTCTCCAGTAGCTGCCAGGACACACGGCTAAATTTTTCTGTAGAGATGGAGTCTCATTCTTGCTCAAGCTAGTCTCAGAACTCCTGGCCTCAAGCAATCCTCCTTCCTCGGCCTCCCAGAGTGCTAGGATTACAGGTGTGAGCCACCACACCTCGCCTAAAAATTTTTAAAGGATGTAAAAGTTGCTTAAAGCAAGTTATCTCTAATTTGAAAAACATTAACCACTGTGGCTTCTGTAGTTTATTTTTACCAGTTATGAAACAAGAATAAAAATCACACTTTAAAATGTAGCTTCAAAATTCTGGTTGATTAATCTCATGTTTTAGACAAGGTTAACTCTGAGCAAGAGCAACTTTACTATACCTATATATATCATGCTTGACACTGGCCCTTGATTTTTGTCCAGGTTCATAGTTTTCAGGTGGCATATAGATAATTGTCCCTCCTTCTGGTGCAGATTTGCTACTTCGTGATTGTGAGAGGGACATCAAGCGCCATTTTGATAAACCAAAATCTGCAATCTGTAAGGGAAAAGAGTAAATAATTGAATTTAAAAATTCTATCTTTAGAAAGTCTAAGAATTGACTATCTTTGTGTATCCTCACTGTATTTAGATAGTATACCAGAGGAAATGCTATATGCATTAATACTTTATTTCTATATATTCCACAGCTTTTTATGAAATGAAATTTCATAGTGCTGAGCCCAATAACTCTAGAAGCAATACATAACTGGCTTAAAGGTTAGCACAACGTAACAATTTTCTTTTTTTAATACATACAAGGTCTTGTTCTATTGGCCAGGTTAATTTTTTTTATTTTCTGTAGAAACAGGGTCTTGCTACATTGCCCAGGCTGCTCTCCCAGCCCATCACAATTTTTAAAAGGGAGACTAAGTTTTGAAAAATTAAAGAGAAGTAGTACTTTTTGCCTGATTTTTTGAGTAAGTGTATATATTGACTACCTTACATTTTATGACAAGTAGCTTTATAGTATGTGCTTTCCCAATTCATCTACTCACAGAACTGACAATTGTCACTGCTCATTGTTTACAGCTCAGGTTTATATGGTCTTATTTATAACACCCTACAAGTAGCATCCTCAAATTCTGAAATAAGCAAAATCTCAATACTAAAGATCATTATTATGTAATTTATGCCACTAAAAAAATCATCTAGTGGCAATAGTATAGTTAGCATGTAAAGCATATTTATGTCCATTACAATAGGTGCCTAAAGAATTAAAGAGATCAGGCACGCTCAGGGTGGTATGGTCATAGCCAAAGCACTATTAGGCATCTACCCAAAAGAGCAAAAGACATTCTATAATAAAGACATCTGTACCCGAATGTTTATGGCAGCACAATTCACTATTGCAAGGACGTGGAAACAACCCAAGTGCCCATCAATTCATGAGTGGATTATTAAAATTTGGTATATGTATACAATGGAATATTACTCAGTTATGAGAAAAGACAGTGATCTAGCACCTCTTATATTTTCCTGGATTGAGCCTGAACTCATTATCCTCAGTGAGGTATCACAAGATCAGAGGAATAGCCTCCACATGTACTCGCCATCAAATTGGCACTGACTGATCAACACTATGGTGCTCACACAGCGGTAATATTCTCCAGGGATTAGGAGGTTGTGGGGGATAAACTCACAACTAATGGACACGGTGAGCACTGTAGAGGGGAAGGGCATGCCTCTAATTCTCGCTTGGGTGAGGTAAAGACATAAAATGTAACCAAAACGTTTGTACCCTCATAGTATCCTGAAATAAAATAAAAAAAAAAATAAAAAATACATAAAAAGAATTATCAGTGACACATTCTGTACTTCTGATATGTCCTTTACATTTTTGCTTCAATTGTAAATCTTATGCAGACATTATACAGTATCTTATAACTCTCTAAATATTTGAAAGGTTCTTTACTTTTTAAAAATGAAAGACAAAATATAAGAACAAAAACAATATTTAGTGGACAAGGTAGTATGGGAAATCTTTAAAGACATTTAAATTACTTAGAACATTATGCTGTATATTTTAGAATTCAACAGAGTGGAATGAGTTCCATCTAGCACATCATTTGATTATTTAACTTGTATATTTTTACTAATTTTAACAGAAGAAATAATTTTTATTAGCATTTAGATGAGTTGGAGATAAAAAAAAAAAACCTGGGGCCCCCATCCCAAAAAAGGAGGGATAGAATACATGAATCTTCATATATTTACTATAATAAAAGGGTAAGTCTAAGAAAAAATACACAAAATCAAGAATATTTTAAGTTCTATTCATAGCAAAGAAGTGTTCCCTATTGATGGACCAAAAAGAGAAAGTAGAGGTCAAAAACTATTTCTTTGCTTCTGTTTTCTCTATCAAGAATAGTTTCTGGGGCCGGGCGAGATGGCTCACGCTTTTAACCCCAGCACTTTGGGAAGTGGGAAAATTGCTTGATGCCAGGAATTGGAGACTAGCCTGGGCAACATAGTGAGACCCCATCTCTAAAAATATAATAAAAATTAGCCAGGTGTGGTTGGTTGTATGCCTGTAGTCCCAGCTACTTGGGAGGCTGAGGCAGGAGGATTGCTTGAGCCCAGGAGTTCAAGGTTACAGTGAACTATGATTGTGCCACTGCATTCCAGCCCGGGTGACAGAGTCAGACCCTATCCAAAAAAAATAAATAAATAAAAATTAGTTTCTGGACTGAGATGAAAAAAATGAAGTCCAATGAGGTTGAAAGCTTATGAAATGCAAGTATCATATATTTCAAGTTATTGAGAGAACTTGCAAATATCTCCACACATATTAGTGTTCTTTGTGGGACAAAATGAAGAGGTATTATAGGATATCACAAAGGTACGTGTCAGTTTGATTTTTAAAAAGGGAAAAAGTTGATTTTGCAAATCTACATACTGTAGGAGACTATCCTTAAATACTGGTGTCTTAGTGCAACACTGTGTGAAGCTTCTTTTCTTTGAGGGCCTATATATCATTCAAGAGGGAGGAACCCTCATGGCCTAATCACCTCTCAAAAGCCCCATCTTTTAATAGAAGAATCCAATTGGCGACACCTGAATTTTGGAGGGCACATACTCAAACTGTAGCATTCTGCCCCCAAAATGCTTCTGCCCCCAACGTCTTAGCACACTGGGCCAGTGATGACTTGAAGATCTCTGAAATGTCTTTGGGGTCATTCTCCCAATGTCTTGATGAGTAGCACTTGGCTTCCTTCTGTCCCTACTAATTTGCCCATCAAACAGTTGCTTGGCCATGCCTTTGGTTTTCTCTCGTAAAAATGATTTTTTATTCTTTATTTGGCCAGGCTGAACATTTTCTAAATCCCTACATTCTGCTTTCCTTTGATTATAAATTCCATCATTAAATCATTTCTCTCTTCTTGCATTTTGCTAAACCACACAGCATCCTGAACACTTTGCTGCTTGGAGATGTCTTCTGCTAAATATTTTAGTTTATCACTCTTAAGTTCTGTCTTCCACAAAGCCCTAGAACACATACATAATTCAGCCAAGTTCTTAGCCACTTTACAAGGATGACCTTTCCTCCAGCTTCCAACACCTTGTTTCTGCCTTCCGCCTGAGACGGAATAGTCCTCATTGTCCATATTGCTACCAACACTCTGCTCATGACCACTCAAGGAATCTCTAAGAATGAGGCTTTCTCTACAGCCCTTCTCCTCTTCCGAGCCCTCAGAAGAATCATCCTTAATGCCCCATTCATTGCAGTTGAGGCTTTTTCTGGCATTTACTTAAAAAACTGTTTCAGTCTCTACCCATTACCCAGTTTCAAAGCTGCTTCCACATTTTTAGCTATTTGTCATAAAACACCCTACTTCTGTGGTACCCACTTCTGTCTCAGTCCATTTGTGTTGCTATACCAGAATACCAGAATACCACAGACTGGGTAATTTATAAAGAATAGAACTTTGTTTTCCACAGCTCTGGAAGCTGGAAAGTGCAAAATTAAACCATTGATGTTTGGTCAGGTGAGGGCCTTCTTGCTGTGCCTCACATGGCAGAAGGCAGAAGGGCAAGCTAGCCAAAGGCTGCACGGAGCCTTTTTTTAAGGGCCGTAATATCATTCACTAGGGAGGGAAAAGCCCTCATGGCCTAACCATCTTCTAAAGGCCCTACCTCATATACTATCACATTGGTAATACCTGAATTTTGGAGGGGACACATTCAAACAGTAGCACCTGGTTTAAAAAAACTTAGAAAAGTTTACAGAAGGGATACTTTGTAAGTAATCAGAAAATGAAAGAGCCACCAAAAATTCATGAAAAACAAATTATATCAGATCAATGGTCAATTTCAGAACTCATGTGATATATCCCAGGTGCCTGGCACAATGCCTAGTACACAGTAGTTGCTCCACAAATATTTACTGAACAAAAGAACAATCAATTTCATTTCCTTTTTTGACAGTATTAATTACTGTCAGGGAGTAAATATAAAAGTGGTTTATAGGCTGGGCGCGGTGGCTCATGCCTGTAATCCTAGCACTCTGGGAGGCTGAGGCGGGAAGATGGCTTGAGATTAGGAGCTCGAGACCAGCCTAAGCAAGAGCGAGACCCCCGTCTCTATTAAAAATAGAAAGAAATGATTTGGACAGCTAAAAATATATATATGGAAAAAATTAGCTGGGCATGGTGGTGCATGCCTGTAGTCCCAGCTACTCGGGAGGCTGAGGCAGAAGGATCACTTGAGCCCAGGAGTTTGAGGTTGCTGTGAGCTAGGCTAATGCCACGGCACTCTAGCCCGGGCAACAGAGCGAGACTCTGTCTCAAAAAACAAAACAAAACAAAACAAGTGGTTGGTATATTATAAAAACATTTTAATGTACTTTAACAATAACACTGTGACTTCTCAGTGATCAGCAATCCATATATAGAAGATCGGGAATTCACAAATTTGTTCATTCAGGAAATAATTATTGAATGCTTCTATATAGCATATACTGGGCACGTCCACATTTCTGTCTTTATAGGGCTTATATTCTAATTGGGAGAGATGGTCAATAAATACATTAATTAAAAATATTATGTCAGATGGTGAAAAATACAATGGAGAAGCATAAATCAAGGTAAAAGAACAGAGAGGAACTGGGTGGGTGGTAAAGAAAGCCACTGGGATAATGAGGGTGAAGACGGTGAATGGGTAAGCCATGCAAATACCTGGGAAAAGCAGGTAAGCAAGGACTTTCATAACATTCTTATATCATAATAACGAAATACGGGCTGTATGATAGCACTTTTAGGAGTATTCAAAACAAACCGAATGATTATTCTTCAAAAGTGCTGATTAACAAAAGAACTGATATTGACCCAGAGGGAGGTTCTTAAGGCCATGTTGCACAGCTCTGATCTGAGCTCTGTGCTGGTTAACATTTGATCATGACTTAAACATACAAAAAACTAGCTAATTAAATTTGAGGATGACACAAAGCTGGAAGAAAAATTTAAACTATTGGATTACAGAAATAACATCCAAAAAGGTCTTAACAGGCTGAAGCGATTGCTCCAATCTCACAAGGTAAAATCTGATGATGTCTAGAAAGCACTCTGTAAAGTACATGGTAAGGAGAGAAGGCTTAAGCAACAATATACGAAAAAAACGAACCTCTCAGGGGTTTTTGTTCACACTAAGCCTTATTCAATAGTGTGATATATATAATTGCCCCTGAAGACTGATGAATTATTGAGGAACTATTAAGTATTCAGGACCAATGAAATGATACTTTCATTCAATTCTACATTCATTGGACCACACCAAGAGTAGTATTTTGCTCAGTTCTGGGGATCAAAATGTAAGAGAGATTCAAACAAACAGATGCATCTTTGTAACACCAGGGATTAAGAGCCATGTCATAAGGAAATTGGTTGAAGGAACTAAGGGTATTTTAGCAGGGAGAAGGAAAAATGCAAGTGTATGCGAGAGGCGGGAGATAAAATCTATTTTCAAATATTGGAAGGGCTGGGCTGTCCTGCAGAAGTAGAATTGTATTTTACTCAGTTTATCACAAAAGTTGAACTAGGACCAATGAATGGAGGCAACCAGGAAAACATTTAGTAGATCATATAAGGAAATGTCACAGTCATTAGAGTAAGGATGTTATGACTCCTTTGTCACAGGATACCTGCCTTGGAAGACAGGAATGTTGCAGTGAGGATTCAGAGGATGAGCGGACCATTAAGGTAATTCTATCTGATGGTTCTATAAGTAATGCAATAGATTAGTCTCTGTCTCTCTCTCTCTCTCTGTTTTTTTTTTTTCTTTTAGGAATACTGAGGCAGCAGCTTGCTTCTCTCTCCCTTTTCCTACCAGTTTATTCCAGGAAGAGAAATGTCTTCAATAAAGATTTATTTTTCCACCTAAATTTTTCTCACATTTTTTGCTTTAATTTTTCTATTGTTTCAATTTCTTTATTATTTATTTCTTTGAGAATTTTTGATATTTATAATAATCTTCTGATACGTATATTATAAGACATATAGCAAAATAATATATAAAAATATAGTGAATCACATTCAGTGTTAATTACTGAGTAACCACTTTAATAAAAGTCATCAGTCCTGTCATCAGTTAGGTGGAGGGCAACTGTGAAGTCACCACATCTGTTGTCTTTAGCACCTAATTCTTATACCTTATACAAAAATTAATGTGAAATGGATCATAGATTTAAATGTATAACATAAAACTATAAAAGTTTTAGAAGATAACATAGAAATTATCTTCTTCCCAAAGGAATGAAGACTTATGTTTACTCATAAAGCTATACAGGATTGTTCACAGCAGTTTTATTATAATTGCCAAAAATTGGAAAGAACCAAAATGTTCCTCAAAAAGTTTTTAAGAAAATCTTCAGTACCTAGAGCTTGGTGAAGAGTGCTTAGACCAGATAGCAAAAGTATGAATCATAAAAGAAAAAAACCCTGATAAACTGGATTTCATCAAAATTTAAACTTTTGCTCTGTGAAAGGCCTTGTTAAAAGGATGAAAAGACAAACTACAAACTGGGAGGAAATATTTGCAAGCTCCAAATGAAGGACTCATGTTAGAATACATGCAGAATTCTCAAAACTCAACAGTAAAAATCCTAAGAATCCAATTTGAAAATGGGCTTAAGACATGGAAACATTTCATTGAACAGAATATATGGATGGCAAATTAGCACATGAAAAGTTGTTCAACATCATTACCTATTAGGAAAATACAAATTAAGACCATGATGAGATATCACTATACATGTACTAGAATAACTAAATAAAAAACATTGATAATACCAAATGCTGGTGAGGATGCAGAAAAGCTGGATCTCTCATACATTGCTGGTAGAATGTAAAATGGTACAGCCACTCTGGAAAATAGTTGGATAGTTTCTTAAAAAACTAAACATACCCTTACCATATAACCCAGCAGTTGCACTTTGGGGCATTTATCCCAATGGAATGAAGACTTACGTTTACTCATAAAGCTGTACAGGATTGTTCATAACAGTTTTATTACACTTGCCAAAAATTGGAAAGAACCAAAATGTTCCTCAAAAGGTGAATGTTTAAATAACTGTGGTATACCCATTCCACAGAATACTATTTATTAATAAAAACCAACTATTGATACAAGCAACAACTTAGATGGATCTCAAGGGCATTATGTGAAGAGAACAAAGCCAATCTCAAAATATCACATATTACATGATTCCATTTATACAGCATTCTCAAAATGACAAAAGTATAGAGATGGAAAACAGATTAGTGGTTGTCAGGGGTAAGGGATGGTGGAAGGGAGAAGGTGGTTGTGACAACCATAGAGGGGTAGGTGGCATGAGCGAGATCTTTGTGGTGGTTACACAAATCCATACATGTAATAAAATGACATAGAACTACATACACCCATTATACCAAGGTCAAATTTCTGGTGTTGAAATTGTACTATAATTATGTGTAATGCAACCACGGGGGAAACTAAGTGAAGGATACACGGAACCTCTTTGTATCATCTTTGCAACTTTCTGTAAACCTATAATTTTAAAATAAAAAGTAACCAAAAAAAGGTAATCTTGGCAATTCAATTACGAAACAATGACTTTGTGTTCTGTACCATAATTCTATCTTTATCTAGGAACAACTAAGCCACTGCCAAAGGAAGAAGGGGGACTGAAGACAGGAATTAGGGGCTATGGGAAAGGGAGATGATATTAAATTGGCTAGGTGGAAGAAATAACTAAAAAGTCTTTTTAAAATTATTAAGTGCAAGCATACAGATAAACTTTTTAAAAGAAAGTACCTTGACATGAAATTCATTATCCAATAAGATATTTTGAGTCTTCAAGTCATGATGAAGTAAAGGAGGATTCATATTGTGCAGGTAATTTACACCAAGTGCAATTTCGTGCAGGATGCGAAACCTCAATGGCCAAGCAACCTCAGGATATTCAGTTTTCTTTATGTATATGAAAAGAGACAAAATGAAAAGTAGTCTGATTTTCACTACCTTTTATACTTAGAAAATTAAATATTCCATGACGAAATATAGTATAACCTAAAGCTAAAACATATGTTCATTTTCGTAACAGCACCGGTTTGATAATTGCTTAACATTCTTGTATCTTACTTTCCTCACTTTATAGAGAAAATAATGATAATTTTAGAATATCAATACTTCCTTTCAGTTTCTATTAGTCATGCAACTACATGGTATTGGGTCTTCTTTCTTCAACTGACACAGACCTCAATTATTCTGTATCTGTATAAAGCCAGACACATATACCTATACTCATATCCACCTCCCCATTCTATCACTTAGTTGAGTAACTTGAGCAAAAACACACATAAAATTACATACAATCTGTTTCCAGTACACATCAAACCATTCATTCAAAATTTATATTTTTTCTATTGATATAAAATCATACATTATTATAATAATCACTGCATCAATTAAAAATTATGACCATATTTATTTACTTACTAAGCATTAACATCTCATACTTTTAATCATGTAATTAATTTATCTGCATTCTGGCTTGAAAAATTAACCTTTGAGAGTTTTGTCTTTGAGAAAAAGGTCACTTTTGTTTCTAAACCTACATGTAATAGACACATTTAAAACATAACATTTTATATTTCATGGTACTTATAATTTATATCCATCTGCACTTTCTCAAAATAAATGTTTTCTGAACACAAAAGTTAATGTAGCTTCCCAGGAGAATGAACATACTCAGAAAAATCAGACAATTTTAGAAGATTGACAATGAATCATCAGGCACCATATGACTGGGTACATTTTTCTAAATGCCATGAAGTGTCTTCTGCAAATGGGTCAGCCTGTAGTTCAGTGATCAACCTGGCAGGGGGAGTGTCTCAAAATATTTTAGATTGTTTATATTGTATTTCAATTTTTTTCAATTAATTTTGTGAAGCTGGGGGAGGGTGCTTTAAGACAAATCATCCCACCTTAAAATAACACAATACAGGAAATCAAATGAAACACAAGGGACTAATGTGGAACATTTTTCCTCTGGTATATAGAGATCCCCGTCCCCTGGAGAAACTGAATCTTTTAATCTGTAGAAAAGGTAGCTTTTTCTAAAATTATGCAGTTTAAAGTAGTAACCAGGCCTCTCTGTGCAGCACAGTGTTATATGGGGGCTCGTGATCTGGAAACAAGGGAGAGAAGTGCTCACTGTCTATTTTACGATTTCTTCCAGGAGTTTGCAATCCCCCTGGAGGAGGCTGTAGAATTTCCAGTGAGCGCCAGAGTATCTACTGGGATGTGGGAATAAAATACTAGATTTCTACTTATATTCATTTCTCAAAAAATAAAAAAAATAGTACTGTATTTTTATATCTTGATTGCTGTGGCGGTTACACAAATCTTACAGACTGACATCAGTTACTTTACTCCATCCTTGTTTCAGATGGTCACATGTCATGAATAAAAGGCAACATATTCCGAAGCCAAGAGGAAGTTACTCCGAGACAGGCTGACAGTGGCACCCACTTTCCTTTGGTCACTTATGGAGCATTGTGATATATTATAATTTAGGAGTGTCCACTAATTGGATTCTGCAGATTATCACACAGTTTTAACTAAATCAACCCTCACAATATGGATCAAGTATTTTAAAAAGAATTTCTTCAGAAAAATTGCAGATTGGAGATAAAATTAATAATGTAAGCTCAAGCAAACAATAATAATTGAATACATGTACATTGAAAAGGAGGCCCCCTAAATGTATTTACTGATGGGCTTCACAATCACAGCCAGAGTAACTAGTATCTCGAGAAAATGGAAAATGGCTTAAATCACTCTCTATTATTGGAAAAGCTAATGTATCTGGTACTCAGAGATAATTTATTTGGCCTGTTAATTTAGAACTTTAGAACTAGTGTTAGCAGCATTAAATTTGAAACTTAAATTGTTATCAGTATAAACTAAGTGCTCACTTTGTGGCAGCACATATACTAAAATTGGAATCGTACAGAGAAGATTAGCATGGCCTCTGTACAAGGATGATACAAATTCATGAAGCTTCCATATAAATAAATTTTTAAAAATGTATAAAATCAAATATGGCTTAACAGACTGTATAATGTGCAGAGTTTGTGTTTTCTTTTTTCCATTCCTACCTATGTAATATCCATATGAATACTGGAATTCAACATCAACATCAGGAACAGTAACCCTTGCGAAATAATCTAGGTCCCTTAGAATATGGGGTCTGAATCTCCAGTATTTTTATTAACACAAAAAAAGCCATAAAAGGTAAAATTTTACCCCTGCGACTGTTTTTCATTATTCTTATTTTGATTCACCTATATACCCCCAAATAATCTGATCAAATACAAAACCAAAGTATATAGTCTGAATAACAGAAATGGTATTTATAGTCACTGAAAATGTGTAATACTTACCCTATGTAGGAGTTCATTTAATGATCCATTTGGCATGTATTCAGTAACTATTCCCAAAAATTCAGGCTCAATGCAAATTCCCAAAATTGGAAGAATGTAACTAAATCTAGCTTTGTGTAAAATTTCAGCTTCTCTTAGGACATCATTTCTTTCACTAAGAAAAGAAAATGCACAATTATTTCAAGTAATGAAAAATATACAATTATCATGCTTACAAAATGAATTAATCCTGGCTTTTTCATTAATTAGCTACGTGACCACATGTAAGTTATGCAACTTCTCTGTACCTTAGTTTCATCATATTTAAAACAGGGATAATACCTACCCTAGATATTCCACAGGCCTATTAAGAGACCAAAATAACGCCTATAAACCACTGATAGGTAAAAGTGCTATACACAGGTTATTATTATTATACTTTTCCTACGAAAGCAAAAGAACACACTGTTAGAGTAAACTTACAAAGCCTACCTATGTTATAATAATTGGTGCTTGAACTAATTAAACTATTAAGTTTATGTTGTATTACTATTAAAATGAACTGATTTGATTAGATTATATTAAATTTTATGGTTGTATACCATGTAATTTTTTTCTAAATATCCTATTAAAAATTTTAAGTGCTGTAGATTTAAATGACTAGATGATAACAGCTACATAAAGATCAATAATATTTAGAAATTATATACCAGAACTCAGGAAGAGAACACTGAGAAGAAGTAAATGCTTATAACAGATTCCTGGGGTAACTCTGGATCCCAGGTTCATTTGCTTATTCGTGCATAAAGCAAATATTTAACTTTTATTATAAAGAATTATATTAAGCATTATGAGAATACAAAGATAAAAAGATATAGTCTTTGCCTTCAAGTTGTTCAGAAATCTTTTAACAAAAATAAAAATATAAGTCAGAATGTGACAAGTCCCATCAAAGAAAAAGAAAAGAAAAGAAATGAAAAAAACCAAGAAAATCATGGGGAGTTCAGAGAAAAGAGAGAGTAAATTTGAGGCTAGGGAAGTCACTACATTCTTTAGAGCAATAGGATTTCAGTACCTTAAAGATGGATAGAATTTCAACAGTGGAGAGAGGGAGACGGATGAGGCCTCCACGGATGAGGCCTTTCTTTTTTTTACCTGTGTATCCCTAGGACTTGGAACAGTGCCTAGGACATATTATAGTGATATAGCAGATGTCCAATAGCTATGTATCAAATGAATTCAAGGAAGTTAAAATGAAGACTATGTTTGGGAAATTGTGAATTGTTTAATATGGATCAGGGGATGCAATACAAAAGGAGTGAGGGTGAATAACATAGGTTAGGGCCACATCTCAGAGTCTTAATGCCAGGTTAGGGTGGTTAAACTTTATTTCGTAGTCACTGAGTTGTAACTGAAGGGATTTTTTTAACATACATAATTTTTTTTTTTTTTTTTTTTTTTTATGAGACAGGGTCTCGCTATGTTGCCCAGACTGGACTTGAACTCCTGGGCTCAAGTGATCCTCTCACCTCAGCCTCCTGAGTAGCTGAGACTACAGAGGTATCTGCCACAGTGTCCAGCATAACTGAAGGTTTCTGAGCAGAGGAATGACAGTAGAACAAAATTTTAGGATCACTACCTTGGCAGCAGGATGTAGGATTAATAGGAAGAGGTAGAGTTTGAAAGTCAGGTTAGGAGATTTTAATACTGGTCAAGATGTGAAGCAATGAGAACCTAAAACTATAAAGGTAGCAGTGGAAATGGAAAGAAAAACATTAGCTGACTGGAATGCCCATGTCATGGTGACTGACTGAATGTGAGGGATTTAATAAAAATGGAAGAGAATTGGAGATGTCATAATTTTTTACCCTGGATAACTGGGTATTGGTAGCAGTAATAACAGAAATAGAAATGTTTCTGGAAGGAGCCTATTAGGTAAGTGATGATAGTACATTGGCTCTTAGACTACCCAAGCTCTGGATGAATGGCTGCTGAAATAAGAATACCAGCAGACATCCCAGACCAGACTATGAGGCTTACTTTAAGCACAAACCAAAAACGAAACAAAACCCAAAATCTTAGTCATTTATTTTTTAAATAGGTAATATATTTATATGTTTCAAAATTCAAGAATAATAGAAAGCCATAAAGTAAAAAGCTTCTCTCTTTCTCTGTGTCCTTTAATCACTCAATAACCCAACTGTGAGGAGACCAATTATATCAGTTTGTGAGACCTGTTTTTTTTTTTAATTTTTTTATTTATTTTCCATACAAAAAGCACTGGATGTGAGACTGTTTTAATTAAACTTATACTCCCTAAGTGGGAACAGTTCTGTATTCGCCCAAGAAATGTAGGCCAAGACACAGAGGGTGAAGCTGAAGATTCCTGGATCCTGAGAAAAAGCTAAAGAGATGGCATGCTGTAGAAGCCTCACTGACACTTAATATACTCTTTCCTCCTTCCATGAAGAGTATGAGGCAGTCTTCCTTCCACTGTGATCCTATTATGTGTCAGCTACTTTATATGCACTATAATCCTAAGCTCAACCTTCTAAAGTTGGTTTAATCATCAACACTTTATATATGAGGATGTAGAGGCTCAGAAAAACTAATAATTTTCTATAGCCACACCAATAATCAGAGGCAGGGTTGGAGGTGGGTTTGAATCGCAATCATGGAACTCTAAAGCCTGTGTTCTTTCTACCCCATGGCTTGATCAGAGAAGAAAGCTGGAAAGTTCTTGAAGTTGGATTTTGGAAAGATTGAGTGAGTGGGAAAATAAAGCCAAAAGATTTTTAAAATAGGTTTTTACATTTTTAAAAGTAAAAATGTAAAATATAGTTCCTATAGACATAATGCTAAAATTACCCAACTCAAAATTTCAATTAAAAAAAGTTATGCCATTGACAGGATATTTGAACAACCAATTGGACTCATCTGCTCATAAGGGATGGGAAGATTGTTGGGGAAGGTCTACTCACTGGAGAGAAGTCAGGTTATGGAGAATGATTCACCAATGACTAAAATAAGAACTAGGTAACATCACTTAAACTTATTTTTCTTTTAAGTGATCCCAAAGAACAATGTAAACATTAGCCATACCAGAACCTAAGAAGTACATGTGTTTATTACTCCTACTTTATATGTGAGGAAATAGACACCCTGTGAGTCAACTGCATAACCTAGTCTTATGCTCAGACTACATAAATACTGCTAATGTTAGGACCTTAGGTAACAAGCTGGAGAAAAGAATGTGATGTGGTAATGCCAGAGTGTTTCACTGGACTTATGGTTTCTTTGAAGAAATTATTTTCTACCCAATTTAGTGAAGAATTTTAGACTATGAAAATTGTTAGAGTATGGGAAGGGCACTCCCTCTTCAGTCCTTGGCCCCCAAATGGCACAAAGCTTAGATAAATTAAAATCTTGAGAAGCAGCAGCCAAAATGGGATGATCGATTGGCTTCAGAATACCTAATGGATCCATCAGTGCTGCATTTCCATATACTATTTGCATAGTTGGTTCTAAAATATATCTACCCTCTCTAACCAACCACAACCCTTTAAAGTTGTCTACAGCCACATACACACACTTGCCCAGCAACTGCTCCACAGAAAATAAGACACCACACCCCATGTATCACTGAACCTGAAATTGTGTACAAAGAGTAGAAAAAAACATCTAGAGGTGTCCCAAATCTATTGTGTCATCTAGCCCACCCAAGCCTGATAGTGAGAAGCAACAAAGAAAAGACACAGGTAGATGAAAGTCCAGTAACTGGCAGGGCTGAAGCTGAGGAATTTATCTGACCTTGGATACTAACAGCCTTTGGCCAATCAAGCATCTATGATGGTGTATTTTTACATTTGATACAGGGAGAGAAGGGAATGTTGCAATCACCGATGGTAACTCCCTAAGAACTGAATGCAGGCCCTAGTTAAATCTTTATAGGAGGGAAAAAACACAAAACTAGTGACTAGACCCACTGATAAATATACACAGTCACAGGTCTACAGTATATGGTTGTAATGTTTTTCTGGAAACAGTAACTTATGGTAATCTTTCCTGAAAACCTGGACAAACCAGGATGTGAGAGACATTCTCACTTTTTGGCTAACAGTCTTTTGATTCAACTTATTGTAACAAAAATAACACACATTTCCCCTAGGGACAGTCTTCCCTGTGAGAGGAGACACTGAACTGCTAATGTTGAGTATGATAATTAAACTTTCATGACTACGCATAATAAACCACAAACTAAACAAAAACAATAAAAGCTCAAACCAAAATATCCCAGACTCTACAGCAGTGCTGTTCAAGAAAGAAGTAATGCAAACCACACATGTACAATTCTAAATTTTCTGGTGGTCACATTAAAAAAAGAAAAAAAAAAAACCACGTGAAATGAATTTTAACAATTTCTTATATTTAACGCAATATATAAAAAATACCATTTCAGTATACAATCAATATAAAAATATTAACAAAACATTGCAAGTTCTGTTTTTTTTTTTTTTTTTTTAAGCACCGAGTGTTCAAAATCCGGTTTGTATTTTACACCAACAGCACATTTCAATTCAGACAGCCACATTTCAAGAGCTCAATAGTCACCTGTGTCTAAGAGCTACCTATTGGACACTGCAACTCTACCGCCCAATTTCGAAAAAAACAGGAAATATCAAAGCAACCACTATGCCACCCACTATGCAAACACACATCAACATCAATAAACAGGGCGTTCAGAGTTGGGCTGTGATTGCTACTTTTTGGAGCACGGAGAGGGGACGCCTGGGAGAGTAGAGTAAGCAGGGAGAGAAAAGGGCCGTGGCCAGAAGAGATGAGTGGAGGAATGCGATTGTTGCATCTCCAGAGAAGCCGGTTCTCCCCACCATGCCAGCCCCAAGCTTGGTTTGCCTGGTGAAGAGGGATGGGTGGGGCCTGCCCCAAGTGGTTACTGCCCTCTCGGTTCTAGAGCCCGCTAGCCCGGGGTAGGGTGGGGGTGGGGGGTGCAGCACAGTTCGCGGCTCTGCCCGGGAACCCCGGTGGCGCCCTACCTGTCGAGCAGTGGGGTGTGGATGTGCAGGTGCTTCACGGCCACCTGAACGCGCCAGTCTGCGTGGCGGGCGGACGACACGGTGCCCGAGGCGCCGCGGCTCAGGTAGCACAGGTCGGCGAGCTTGCGGTAGGGGATGGTGGGTAGCGCGCTGCAGATGGCCTCCTGGTTCATGGTCGCGGGCGGCGCGGGCGCTCAGGCCGCCGGCCGGTTCCCGGTGTGCCGGCCGCGCTCGGGCGCGCAAATCCACCCCTGCGCGAGCCAGGCCGGCAAAGCCCTTCCTGCCCCGGGACTTTAGGTCACTAGGCCGCCCATTCCCCAGGCGGCCCACGCCAGCTGCTGCTTTTCCGGGGCCGGAGCAGACTCTCGGAGAGGCTTGGGTCAAGTCTGCGGCGCCGCGCCGAGGAGGAGCTTCCTCTCGCGGCCGTGGCCCTCCCAGACGCGCCCCGCGCCGAGCCTGGCCGTCCCGGCTCCTCCCTCCCCAAACTTCACAGGCGACGTCAGCGGCGGACACAGGCGGGGAGCGGGGCGGGCTCTCGCCTCGGCCTGAGGCCGGGATCCTCCCGCGTCGCGCCGCCCACACCGAGGGGCTGGGGTGGGCAGGTCGTGGGAAAGGGAGCCAGGGGCGCACTCCTTTTGTCATCTCTACCCCCAGCCCCCAGTTTGGAAGTTTTCCTGTGGGGAAAGCCCCTCTCGCCTGCCTGCTGGCAGGTGCCGGATTGGTCAGCCCGGGAGGATTCCCCTCTGGGCCGAGTCTTCTGGGAGTCGCTGAACCCCCAGATGGTGGAGTGGGGGCGGGGGGCTTTGGGAAGGGGATCTGGCTCTTCAGGAGTGAGGGGTGGATGATAAGCCTGTCATACTGGAACGAGTTCAAGTGTTCACTCTCGTTACATGGGATCTGCTTCTCTCCCTCTTCTTTATTTCCGTAGGTATGTTTGTAGAGAAATGGAAAAATAATATTGAGAGAGTCCATCCGTCTGACTCCAGGTAAGACTGCAAAGATTTCTTTTTTTATAGATCTGAGAGGAATGCAATCAATGTTTATTGCCAAACTAAAAAGACTGCAAACATCTTTCCATCTTTCTACCTTAAATAACACCTTTCTACTTAGATGACTATTTTGTACGGTGTGAGTGCAAATATTATTAATGCATACACTACCAAGTCCATATTAGGTATTGAATGAATTTTAGGGCAGCAGTAATAAGGAATGCCTGACTTGAATAGAGGATTTCAGCCTACAGAGAACTGCTTCTATTTTTGCATTACCTAGCATAAGTAGCAATGTTAGGTTTTACAATAGTGGGAAGTTGTAATCAAATAGTGTGTTTAAATATTTTGGTCCTTTGTAATAAAATGTTTAACACTAAAGATATGGTCTGATACTCTGTGCTTTATTGCTTAATAAGCTTTTTGCTACAAAAAGTGCTCAGAAAATTTTTCCATCCATACATTCATCCACTTAATCAGAAAAACTAACAGTTCCAGAAAAAGAGAACAAAAAAATAAATAGGGAGGAAATGATCAAAATAATAATTCAGAAGATTTTGCCAGGACTGAAGGACAGGGGTCTTCTTATTTAAAGGGCCCACCAAGTAAAAAGACTTACATTAAGCATATCATTAAAAAGTTTAGAACATCAGCTAAAAAAAAAAAAAAAAAAGTTTAGAACATGAAGAATAAAGAGAAGATTCTCAAAGTTTTCAGAGGGAAGAAATGAGAATAAAGAAATGGGAGTTAGAATGGCATTGAATTTCTTAAGCTACACTCTTTTAAAACACAGTAAAGTCAAATTTCTTCAAAGTTCTGAAGGACAATAACTTACAGCCTAGAATTCTTTAGTCAATCAAACTATCCATCAAGTATAAGGGCAGAATAAAAACATCTGCATATGTTTTCACATACACAAGGATGCAAATACTTTCCGTTCACCTTTTTTTTTTTTTTAAAGAAAGCTACTAGAGAATGTGTTCCAAGAAAATATGGGAGTAAGTTAAGAAAAAGAAAAACATGGGATCCAGAAAACAGGACTAGGAAAAGGGAAGGGAAGGGAAACTACAGGATAAGAGAGATGTGGCAGAATTAGCAACCCATTTTCACTGGAGCAGTAAGTATAGTTACTTCTATTCTCGTTTGGTTTTAATTTGCATGGAATATCTTTTTCCATCCCTTTACTTTCAGTCTAAAAGTACCCTTTAAGGTGACAGGAGGTTCTTGTAGACAGCATGTAGTTGGGTCTTTTAGATCTATTTCACTACTCTATGCCTTTTGATTGGAGAATTTAATCTATTTACATTCAAAGTTATTATTGCTAGGTGAGGACTTACTAGTGCTATTTTGTTAATTGTTTTCTGGCCATTTTGAAGATCCCTTGTTTCTTTCTTCCTCTCTTGCTTTCTTCCTGAGTGCTTTGATGGCTTTCTATTATGGTTTGCTTTAGATCTTTTCTTTTTATTTTTTGTGTATCTATTATAGACTTTTGCTTTATGATGCCCCAATGCTTACATAAAACATTTTATACTTATAATGAGCTATTTTAAGTTGACAACCATTTAATTTTGATTGCATACACAAACTTTATGCTTTTATTCCTTTTCCTCCCATATTTTATGTTTTTGATGTCTCATTTAACATTTTCTAATAATTTATATTCCTTAATTTATTTTAGCTTAGTTTTTAATACTTTTGACTTTTAATCTTTAAACTAGAGATATAACTGATTTAGCCACAACCATTACAATATTAGAGTGTTTTGGATTTGACAATGTACTTAATTTTACCAGTGAGTTTTATATCTTCATATGTTTTCGTGTTACTGATTAGCCTCCTCTTCCTTCGGCTTAAAGAACTCCCTTTAGTATTTCTTATAAAGCAGGTCTAGTGGTGATAAACTCTCTCATCTTTTGTCTAGGAAAGCCTTTAACACCCCTTCATTTTTAAAAGACAGAATTTCTGGATATAATATGCTTGTTTGGCAGGTCTTTTTGTGAATTATCATTCCATGCCCTTCTGGCATATAAAGTTTTTGCTGAGAAAGCCACTAATAGTTATGTGGCAGTTCATTTATATATGATGATTCATTTTTCCCTTGCTGCTTTCAACATACTCTCTTTGTCTTTCACTTTTGACGATTTATTTATGATATGTCTTGGTGTGGGTCTCTTTGGATTCATCTTCTTTAGTGTCCTTTGGGCTCCCTGGATCTTGCTATTTCTTTCCCCAGGCTTGGGAAATGTTCTGCCATTATTTCTTTGAATATGTTTTCTTTCCCTTTCATTCTTCTTTTTGCACACTGATGATACATAAGTTCTTCCACTTAGTGGGGTCCCATAAGTCTCTTAAGCTGTCTTTACCCTTTTTTATTCTTTTTTTCTTTTTTCTCCTCAGATCAAATGATTTCTGGTGACCTGTCTTTGAATTCATTGGTCCTTTCTTCTGCTTGATTTAGTCTGCTGTTGAACCCCTTTAGTGAGTTTTTCAGTTCAGTTATAGTATTCTCCAGATCTATGATTTCTGTTTGGTATTTTTTAAATACTTTGTATCCCTTTGTTGAAGTTCTCAGTTTGTTCTTGCATTATTTTCCTGACTTCAGTGAGCATCTGTATGATCATGATATTGAATTCCCTGTGGGGTAAATCACATATCTCCAAATCACTTAGGTTGGTTTCTAAAGACTTATCTTGTTCTTTTATTTAGACTGTATCTTCCTGTTTCTTCATTTTCCTTGACTCTCTGTTATGATTTTTAATTAAAAAGAAATACGTGGACCAAGTAGACATAGCAAGACGTTAAAACATAATAAAAAGTTATGCAAATGAAAAGTGGGCCTTCCCAATATCCCTGATTTCCAGTCTATCTCCCCTAAGACAACAAATAAATAGATTTTTTGTGTGTGTGCTATTTTGCTAGGTGCTGGAAATACAATGGTAAGAAAATATATATGGTCCCTGCCTTCAAAATGCTTTGAGCATTCTAAGGAAGAGAGACACCAGAACATATTAATATAATTACAGTGTGATAAGTGTTCTAATAAGGAAGTCCAGGTTCTAATAGGGAAGTCTAGGGTACTTTCCAATAATAGGGGAGAGGAACATGTGTGGCAATTTAATGAAATGAGGTCTATAGAGATTAGGTAAATTGGCAGAAGTCACAGTTTGTAAATTACAGAGACAGGATTTCTGAACAAATCTATTTGAATCAAAGTTTATATTCTTTCTGGGAACTGCTTGATTTATCAGTGGGGTAGTTCATTTTCAGTTTCACTTTCTATAATGTCCGAGTAGAGAAATTTAGTGACAAAAGGGAATTTCCCAGTTATAAAAAGACAGTGCTGGACAAAGATTTATTCATAGATATTTCATGGGAAATTCCATTTTTCTTTGATATTTTACATGGCAAGTTTCCTAGAATGTGGAAGGATATGTAACTAGTAGGTCAGTCTGCAGTTAAAAATTTCAGCCTCTGAATTTAGCAGGATATTTTGCTTTTAAAAAATTTTTTAGATTTTGAAATCATTTTTTCCGTCTGTCACTTCCAGGCTGTAAACAAAATATACTAAGGTATGTTAATTTTTTAAACAGTATACACATGTGTGCACACTTTTTCTTTAAGAAGTAACTGTGAAAGAGGTTATAAGTTCAGTAACCTTTTTGGCATCCTGTTTTGGGCAAGCACAGACATAGTTGTGGAAGAAGACAGAGAGTTTATTGTGGTAGCCTATGTAATCTAGGTCATAACAGGGCATGCTGGTGTAATTGTCTGGACGGGGAAACTATGACTGCATTAAAGCTCTAACATCAGCTGCTGAACAGGTTGCCATAAGAGAACTCTAAGGTTTATTGGGAAATAAGAAACTCAGGAATCTTCTTTGATTCAGTTTTCATAGTTGTCATAGGGATATGGGGATATGTCATGGGGATAGAAATATCTGCCCTGCCAGGGTGGCTTTGTTGTACAACTCTAGGGGGCATTATTCACATTGAGTAGGTGTCATTCTCATGGAGTATGAGTGGGGTCCCGGAGTTGTGCGATGTGGAGGCACTGTGGCCTACTTACCTTCTAGGATTGTTCTGAGAGGCTCAAGTTACACAATGAATATAAAAAGAATTTGTAAACAAAACCCTGTCAATATATGTAAATAATAGCAAGAATGGTTGTTATTTTCTGGCCAGCTCTGTCCTTTGAGCAAAACTTTCCTATCTAGTTTGAGAAATAGAAAAGCAATCCCTGCTAGCAAGAGCTGGCCTGGCATTCACAATGAAGCTGTGGAGTTCTCCGGTTGAATACGAACACTTTCATAGAACACCAACCTGATACACAAGACCTCTTTGTGACTGTAATGGAGCCAGACAAAAATTAGACCACTTCATGAGATGTCTGAACAGACAGAACTAAAAACATTGTTCAGACAATGAAAATGAGCAAAATCCCCTTTTCCTGGCTAACAATGAGTTAACTGCTGCTGCTTTTCCAATTATAGCATTAGCCCTACTCTATTCCTTCCAATGTTTAGATAAGGATTAGTAGGATACCCAATCCAAGAATTACCCGTGCTCCTAGACAATATCCAGTTCAGGGAAGATCCAAATTTCTTTGAATGCTCTCCCAAATCCCCTATCACAGGCCCAAATCCTATAATAGGTTATTTCTAACACCTTCTTACTGGGATGCCCCATGGCTTCCCATGGTATTCATTTCTCTTCCTTGCAATGTATTAATAAGCCCAGCTTTGTAGAACTGCAGATGTGTTCCTGGTGATCTTTGGCTAGAGGACACTGACAAGTTCATAGAATAACTATTACTCGGCCAGGAGCCCTGTCTGTCTGTATCACAGGCAAAGAGCTGGCTCCTCTGACTTCTCTAGAGATTTGTCTGTGATGTTGGTGCTGTTTCAGAGCTCAGACCTAGACATGTGTCAGATCCAAATATCATAAGTTTGCAGCTTTCTTTATATTTGCTTTATTCTAAAGTCATTAGAATAAAGGCATTATATATAGATATTTCTATTTAGTGAGTACTCAAATGGTGCACACATCTAAATTAAATGTCGGAGATATGTCAGTCATTAAGCAGCTTATAACGGAATGCACATAAATGTATATATATGCACACAATTATTTAATAGAAACATTGTAAAGAAATCCAGTAATATTCATGCTAAAATTAGGAGAATATTAGGGAGGTAGTGAATGAGGAATTGAATCAGTAGTATTTTGTAGGGTATAAATTATTGGGGAAAACTTATGGATAGAGATGATCTGAAGGTACAATTTAAAGAAGGAGGACCATTTATGCTATCACAAGAAGAAAGTTGTTCCAGAGTCTGGGTGGTACATTTTAGAGAGGACTATAAAGACCGAGAATGAGAACCACGTCTTTCAGGACTACTAGTCAGCCTGCACGCTGCAAGGGAGCCATAGCCATGGTTAATCCAGTCTGTATCCTACTATACTCTGCAGCAATAAAATGTTTTAAGAGTTGAATACTTTAATATGAGTTCGTACTTTCTTGTCTATAATTTGTGGGTAGGTGGACAAAAGCTCTAAAAGTCTGCATAATGTGTGCTTGGTTTTAATCACACATATAAAAACACATTAACAGGACCGTGCTTAGTTTCAAACACAGTCCCATTTTAGTACCCACATTGCCTATCCTTGTTGAAGCTCACTTTTCTCATTTATAGGAGTTACAGCAGGAATGAATGAGATAATGCATGTGGAAGTGCTTCATGAACTGTGTCACATTAATTTTAGTTTTGGGCCTTGGTTCTGCTCTAAGGTTTTCTTTAGTTGAGTGTTGTTTTGAGGGTGAACATTGTGGTGGGCACATGTAGACAAACACAGAGTATGCTGCTTTCCAGGAGTCCCAAGAGGAGAGAGAACAGTTTTTGGAGTTTAGCAATTATTCCACTCTTGGATGTTTTTCTATTAACAATTTCTAAAATTACTCATCTGCGGGAGCTCAATAAATATTTCTCTACTGACTAACACATGACAGGCAGATCAGTTAATTGAATGCAATACTTTCATTCATACAATGTACCATGTGATCTTACACATGGAGATTGGCAAAATGTGCAAGGGGTCACCAAACTGGCTTTCAGCTGTGCCAGTCAGTTTTGATTTATCTTCTCTCCTATGCCTGCTACAACTTGTACTTGTTTATGTAATCTCATGTATAACATCTAATCTTTTAGCACAAGTATGACACTCTGGCTTTGAATGCAGTTAAATCTCAACATGATTAAGGAATCGTTTTGTAAGTCAACTCTTTCCCAAGCCTCAAAATATTTAAAGAATTCCAAAGCCCTTCATTGGCCTCAGTTACCAGTCATAGCACTAATGCAACAGGTTAGCTGCCTCAGCATTATGGGGTGCTGGCTTTGACTGTTGAGCTTTCCAATGTTATAAATATAGTGAAACAATAGTGAAGCAAAGATTATTCAGAAAGTGCAGAGGTGAATTCAATGTCTTCCCACAAGAACAATAGTTGAGTCATTTCATTAGTTAGCTCTTAAGAAACAAAACAAAACTAGAATGATGATAGGGTACCTGTTGATCTAGGAGATAAAAATTCTTTTGAATTGCATACTAATTTGAAAAGATAAATATTGATACCAGCGCACTGGTGATGACGTGGGAGCCTAGGGTGTGGGGACGAGACTGGTTGGCAGGCATTGTCTGAGCCAGGAGCATGGGCTGGGTCGAGTTATGTAGGCCTTGTGACTCTATTACTGATCATGGATCCTGGGGGTAAATGACAGCAACCTGTGAGATTTATGAGTCAATTCTGAAGCAGGTTCTCATCCAAGTGGGGCAAACATAAAAGCAATATAAAATGTCTAGGCACCAGCCCAACCTGGAGTTGATGCTTAGGATGAAGAAGGTAGACAGTGGCTGAAGAAGTAATTTTTTAAGCCAATGAGAAAAGAGCTGAAGTAGCTTTATGATGGGGAGAGGGACAGAATGGGGGAGTGGTTTTTCCTGAGCATGCCAAGAGCAGATGCTGGGTTTTACTATATGGCACTTTGGGTCTTATATACAAATATCTATCTCTATATTACTATCTAACACATGTGAATTGTGTAAAATCTAGAGGAATCAAAGGACATATAGTGAAAAGCTAGTCTCCACCCCTTTCCTATCTCCCAGCCACCCAGTCTCCCTCCCAGAAGGTGACTGTGATGACCAGGTTCTCCCCAATTCCTTTCTCCTTGCTCTTTGTTCTAGTGCTGATTAACCTCTCCAAGCTCAAGCACTCCTGCCCAGGAACTTTCCAGATTCTGTGTTTTCCTGCCTGATTAAATTTAACCTTATTATTCTGTTTTTCAAAGGCTTAATGCTTTAATTAGTCTCTTTTAATTAACCTTCTTTTCCAGTTCTCCCTAACAAGCTTCCTATGTCTTTCTCTACATACACTTGTTTCTACTTCCTCAATATCATTTGTGTTCTTCATTCTTCTCTGAGCTATCTGAAATTTCTGCTTCTTCAAGACTGAGGTTAGAGCCCATTTCTTCTGACTGCTCCATCACCATCAATCTTCTTCTCTGAACTCTTAAAATCTAGCACAACCTGTCAGGCATCTACAAAGGTGGTTATTTGAATTCCTCTTTCCAGTATTCCAAGATTATGCCAAAATATGTTAAATAAAATATTAAGTTACACTTTTTTTGGCGGGGGGTGGGGCTGGAACTATATAAATCCAAAAAAGAGATAAAGAGATTAGCTCAAAACTATCAGACACTGCAATTAGAAATTTATCTTTTGTTAATAATTTTTTTTAATTTACAAAAATTTTCAAAATAGGGTCCCTGGGGGAAAATCATAAAAGGAATCCCTGATTGAGAAAAGTTGCAAACCACCAACTGTGCATACATTTAGTACTTAGTTATACATAATGAAGTGTTAGAGAGCATGATCTTTAAAGCCAGGCAGACCTGGGTTTGCCACTTTCTATCTGTGTGACTTTGGGCAATTTGCATTATCTTTTGGAGCCCTGGTTTCTCCATAAGGAAATGAGTCAAGGCAAATAAAGCACAATGCTTGCAACATAGCAAATGTTCGGTAAGTGATATGTGTTAATTGTTGTTATTACATCTTATTTACTATTTTGTGTGGTTTGTCCCCTGTGTTAGGCAGAATAGTTGCCCGTATCACCCCTCGACCCCGTCAAAAGTCTATATCCTAATACCCAGAACCTTTGATATGACCTTACATGGCAAAAGAAACTTTGAAGATATGATTAAGTCAAGGATCTTAAAATGGGGAGATTATCCTGGATTATTCCGGTGGACCCAATGTAATCATAAAGGCCCTTCAGAGATGGAAGAGAGAGGCAGAAGAGTCAGAGAAGGAGATGTGGCAAAAGAGTCAGTGTCAGAGTCAGAGTGATTCATTGTGAGAAGGATTCAACCACCTGTTGCTGGCTTTGAAGATGGAGGAAAATGCCATGAGCCAAGGAATACAGGTGGCTCCTAGCAGCGAGAAGTTGGAAAAGATAAGGAAATGGATTCTCCTCTAGAACTCCTAGAAAGGAACCCAGCCCTGGTGACACCTTGATTTTAGCCCAGTGAGACGTAGCTCAAATTTCTGACATCTAGAACTGTCAGATAATAAATTTATGTTGTTTTAAGCTGCTGGGTGTGTGGTAATTTGATAAAGGATCAATAAGAAAAGAATACTTCTTTCTAGCAGGATTCCTTTTGAGGACCAATTTTGTACAGATCGTTGTATCCAGGGTAAAGGTTAGATATAAATATAGATCAATAAGTTGGAATGACTGAGGTTTCCAGCAGAAAGGCACAACAACTTGTAATTTGCTGTTTTTTAGTTAACCATGAGTCAGCTGTCTTTCTAAATGGAGATTTCCATTGCAGTACAAGTTAAAGATACTGAGGAAATTCCCCATCTCACTGCCAAGGACAGATCCTAACTGTTGCTAGATTCATCTGTAGCCATTCAGGATTTTCCCCTCAATGTCCCTGCCTTCCATAATTACATCTGGTTTTCAAAAAGATCAATCATAATAGCTACTATGTATTGAGTACACAGTATGTGCCAGGAGTTGTGTTAAATGCTCTGCATATATTATCTTATTTAATCCTCACAAAACTTCTAAGGTAGTAAAAAACATGTAGTCCCTTGTTTTTCAAACTTCAGTTCATGACTCTCAGTGGATTTCGAAATCAATTTTGTGGGGAGTGACCAGCAGTTTTTAAACAACAGAATAGAATAGAAAATACCAGTGCATTGTATGAAGTAAGAGGAGGTATAGCTTCATCAAATTTTGATTTCAATTAAACATATATAAAATATATAATATAACATACGATATAATATGTGTAATATATAATACACATACATATGTGTGTGTAATGGGTTACAGAACATATTTCTTACTATGGGTTGTAGTAAAAATTGTTTCTTACAGTGGATCATATTAAAAAATTTTAAAAGCCACCTATGAAGTGGTTAAGAATGCAGGGTCTAGCAACAGGGCTAAATGAATTTAATCCCAATTCTTTATTTTACCAGCACTGAGATCCTGAGCACATTACTTACTGCCTCTATATCAGTGACCTCATTTGTAGGCTTCCATCTCACAGGGTCTATTTGAGGAGTGAATGAGTTAATCCAAGTAAAGCAACTTTAATGGCACCTCAGTAGTCAATGCTAAGCTGATGTTACTTTCCTAATGTCACATGGGTTAGTAAGTGGCAGAACCTGCCAGATTCCTTTTCTGTCTGGCAAAATCTAGTCTCTTAGCTACTCTACGTCACTGCCTGAATTGGAAATATATCTAAGGAAATTTTATACTTAGGTTGCCCTCAAAACAAATAAACAACAAAAGAAAAAGTCTCCATTTACAGTAAGTTACCAGAATGTTAAAATACGGGGGGACTTTCATCTTCTCAGGAAGTTGGCCTATGGTGGCATAATCTTGTCTCTGCGGTAATATGGCTTCATGACTCGTTCCACTCTGAACTTCAAGAGAGGAATCTGTGGAAGGCACTGGGTGGTTTGACAGATACAGAACAAACCGATGACTCACTCAGACCTTGACAGTAGGGTACTGTCCAGATTATTACACATAAAGAGAATCAGGTTAAGAAAGAAATCCTGCAGGAATCTGGTGGGAGGCCTGCTGTCTAAGAGCTTAGTAGGTGACCAGGGCACTGGTTCTGTTATTGTTTGTTTTTGACTTTTGTTTTTTTCCTGCTTTGTTTCCTCCCTCTGTTCCAGAGGGCAACTCAGGCATTTTATTTTATTTTATTTGTTTATTTTTTTTGAGACAGAGTCTCACTTTGTTGCCCAGGCTAGAGTGAGTGCCGTGGCGTCAGCCTAGCTCACAGCAACCTCAAACTCCTGGGCTCAAGCGATCCTACTGCCTCAGCCTCCCGAGTAGCTGGGACTACAGGCATGCGCCACCATGCCCGGCTAATTTTTTCTATATATATCTTTAGTTGGCCAGATAATTTCTTTCTATTTTTAGTAGAGACGAGGTCTCGCTCTTGCTCAGGCTGGTCTCGAACTCCTGACCTCGAGTGATCCACCGGCCTCCGCCTCCCAGAGTGCTAGGATTACAGGCGTGAGCCACCGCGCCCGGCCTCAGGCATTTTATTAATCTCTTAAAACGTGTTCTGATGCTATCCGGTGATTGAAATATATAGCCAGGTTGTGTAGCTTTTATAAGCCCTGAAAATTTAAGAATTTAGGAAGCTAATGACTTTCTTAAATTACAGGTAAATCCAATTGATAAAATTATTCTGGGCTTTTAAACCATTGATTTTAGTATTCAGCTAATACCCCATTTAAAATGAATTCCATACTACCTCCAACTTGCTTGACTGTAGGGTAATTTTGTTGCTAGTTACCTTATTGCTGGAAAATGTATTTCTAGGCTTTAAGATTTGGGAGGGTGTGAGTCTAACTTCTCTAAAAGAGTCTGGCAAGCAGATAGCAATGTTTTGAAGCATCAGGGAAAGGAAAGAGGTGTATTCAGCACTGCTGCCCCATCTCAAAACATCCATTTCCTCATCTTAACAGTAGTCATCTTTTATTTGTTATTTTGCTTTGAATTTTATTTGTGGTACATGGCCCTGCTGCCTTCAAGCTCTGAGTGGAAAGGACAATAGTGCTAATAATTCCCTCACAAAATGTGGCTTCTCTCTCTTTTTAAGTCAATGAACAATCCCTGAGGCCACTGGTGGCCTAAATGAATATCCATGTCCTGTGAGGTCACTGAATGGGTGTAGGTTTGCAAAGCACACCATGGAGCTGGTTATTTACCTCTAGGCATGGGATTCCAGCAGCCGACCCCAGGATTCTACAACCCTATGTAAGAAGTATTTGTGAAAAGCTGAGAGGAGCCGAACCGTGCATTTCATTGGTCTCCAGTGGGCAAATAGATGGGAATTGCAGCAAGGACTGGGGAAGTGGCCTCATAAGGATGCATGTGAAGGTATCTGAGCCTCTGAAATATGCTGGATGGCCATTGTCTTTGTTAGAACCAAGAAAAAGCAGAAGTATATTTGTCTTTTAGGGGGAGCTTACTGCATCTTTATGCCAAACACGGTACCCTCTCACACCTGCCTTATAGGGGCAGGGACGTTTTATTGGACCACAGATACTCTGAGAGGAAAGGAGTTAAGAGTCAGAGCCCAGACTGGGCAAAGTGTCTGACACGTGTAATCCTGGCACTCTGGGAGACCAAGGCGGGAGGATCACTTGAGGCCAGGGGTTTGAGACCAGCCTAGGCAATGGTGAGACTCGTCTCTACAAAAAATTTCAAAAACTAGCCAGGCGTGGTGGTGCATACCTAGAGTCCCAGCTATTCTGGAGGCTAAGGCAGGAGGATCACTTGAGCCCAGCAATTTAAGGTTGCAGTGAGCTATGATGATGCCACTGCACTCCAGCCTGGGTGACAGAGTGAGACCATGTCTCAAAAAAAAAAAAAAAAAAAAAAAAAATTAAAAAATGAAAAGTCAGAGCCCCTGTTGGATGGTCTTTGGGAATACTCTCCTCAGGCTGCTATAACAAAATACCATAGACAGACTAGCTTATAAACAACAGAAATTTATTTCTTACAGTTGTGGAGGCTGGGAAGGTCAAGATCAAGGCACTAGCAGACTCACTGTCTAGTGAGGGACTGCCTTTTGGTTCACAGATGGCTGTCTTCTTGCTGTGTCCTCACATGGTGGAAAGGGCAAGGCAGCTCTCTGGGACCTCTTTTATAAGGACATTAATCTCATTCATGAGGACTCTGCCCTCATGACCTAATTACCTCTCAAAGGCCCCACCTCCTAATACCATCACATTGGGGGTTAGGTTTCCACATATAAATTTTGGTGGGGGACACAAACTTTCAGACCATAGCAAGAGGTAAGTGAGAAGGCCACAGGGCTCTCATGCCTCACTTTCCTCCTTTTCCATGGTGTGTTGAGTAATGAATAGATTTGCTTATTGGACAGATGCTCTTTACTCATGTGTATTGGAGAGTACTATGGAAGCACATGATGTATTAACATGGCTTAAAAGTTTCAGGATATTATAGGGTGACAAATGGTTTGGTTACATAAATTGCTTTTGTACAGGTTGAGTCAAAGTTACAAGTGTGTCCATCACCCAGATAGTATGCATTGTACTCATTAGGTGTGAATTTACCCATCCCCTCCTGCCACCTCTCACCCGCTTGATTTCCATTGAATTTTACTACCATATATGGACATGAGTGTTGATCTATTAGTTCCAATTTAGTAATGAGTTCATGTGGTTTTTATTTTTTCATTCTTGCAATACTTTACTTAAAAGGATGGTCTCCAGTTCCTTCCAGGATAATACAATAGGGAGTTCACCATTTTTTATGGCTGAGTAATACTCCATGGTATATACAGACCACATTTTATTAATTCACTCATGTATTGATGGGCACTTGGGTTGTTTCCACACCTTTGCAATTGTGAATTGTGCTACTATAAACATTTGAGTGCAGATGTCTTTTTTTATGAAAGGTCTTTTTTTTTTTTTTTTGGTAAATACCCAGTAGTGGGATTGCTGGATCAAATAGCAGGTCTACTTTCAGTTCTTTCAGGTGTCTCCATACTGCTTGATATAGCTCTCTAATAAAATAAATCCACTTTAAAATGAAAGGTTTTAATGATAAAAGTGTTAGGGGTATTAGGGTACCCAATAAATAATACCTTTCTTCTCCTCTTGAACTTGGAGCCAAGGAGGGATAAATGCAGTAGCCAGCAGGTAGAGATCAAATGTCAGCTCTAGTGCTGATTGCGCTGGATTGGAGCACATGGCCTGGGAGAGCAGCCACAGGGACTGTCAGACTTCATCTCTGAATTAGATCAACTGGCTTAGTCATGGGCACAGCTGGACAACTGCCAGCCTCTATGGTGGTGGCAGGTCTCTCACCACAGAGAGGAGAGCAGAGAGGATTAATTTATTCAAAAGATATTTATTTATTGAACACTCAGTGTGTGCCAGGCATTGTTCGAGATGCTGGAGATACAGCAATGAATAAGAGAGACAAACTCTTTGGTCTTTTGTGTGGTTTCACTCACTTGTGTTTGCAGTGGTCAGGAAATGGGGAATTTAAGAGGGTGTTGCAGACACTAAACACCATAAGGAAATGCATGCCTCCAGCTGACAGACTGCCTAGGAAAAGATTGAGAAAGTGCCCATGAGCTAGCTCCGTTCCTTGTCCTGATTTATTTATCAGATGATTTCTGGGAAGAACCTGTAAAGACAGGGAGAGATGCACAAAATATTAATATAGTCCCTTTAGGTAAACATGAGGAAGCACAATGGGGGTTCCGTTATAATAAAAAGTCATATTTATGCATAAAAATTCAACAGATGCGGCTAACATCATAAGTGAAAGCCTTCCTCAAATCTCCTAGAGTATCACTCTTTTCACTCCCCACAAAATAACCATTGTTATTACTTTATTTATCAATATATTTTTCTATGAACATAAAACATACATAGTATGTATACTTCACCATTGAAAATATATTTGCTAGATAAAAACATGGTACTGTAAAGTGGAAAAGATAAAGTAAATGAATGCACAGACCCTGTAGGTATATCCTTATTAAATACAACTACTAGTAAATACTATTTTCCTTCACTTTTTTTTTTCTAATTTCAGGGAGAATAAAACCCCAACATTTTTATTTTCTTTCATTTACCGTGATTGTAGGTCTTGAAAAATCTTGAGTTATTAATTACCCACTATTCACACTATTTACCAAACACTTTGTAAGGCACCAAAAATGGAAAAAATAATAAATGCTAATGTCCTTTTAAAGTTTCATTCCTATTGGCTGTATTTCCAGGAAAAGTGCTTTCAGCCGGGCTGCTGAGAACATTGCAGCACTGTCCTTCAATGGGCACTGATTGAGAGTCCTTCTTTCCGGCATCCTTACATCCCTGTTGCTCCATCTCACGAGTTAGCTGGTTCTTCTCTTGAAATAGGGGGGCCTTGCAGCTCTCCAGGAAGATCCCATACATGTCTCCCCTACCTCATATTCTGTGATCTCTTCTCTTGCTCTTGGAGACAGAAGGGTGGCGAAAAGATAACCATTTCTTTCTTTGGATTTTGAAAGAATTATACATTGGAATTATGGTGTTAGCCTATACTTGAATTGTTTAAATCAGGTGAAAGGTTATTTTGTGTAGAACAAATAAAAACTGCCCTTTAACTAGGTTTAAAAATATCCCAACTTTTGACATAGGCTGTTTTGTAAAGGCTAGTTTTAGTGACTTTCTTCATAATAGCTAATTAAAATAAGATCCACGTAAGTCTTGTCCTTTTCTTTACAATACCACATACAGGATTTGTTTTGAGAAGTAAACTCGACATTTCTCTGAAATTAAGAAATGACTGTAAGGAACTGAAATGATACACCAGAAAGGATTTCATCACAGTGGGGAGGGCTGATAACCAGCAGAATGGTTTTTTTTTTTGTTTGTTTTGTTTTTTTTAACAAAAACTAGCCGGGAGGGTGAATTATAACTTAGCTTGTGTTAACAGTTGCAGTTATACATCAAGGACAAAAGAGATGTTCTTTAGCTTGTTGGAACTGAACAGAGGTAGAAACAGAAAAAAAGAAAACAGAGGCCAAATGATTCCCAGCATCACTGGTTTGCTTACTTGGAGCTGTTTGAAATGTGGACTAAGAATATTAATATTTCTTTTCCCTTCCCAAAGACTCTTCCCCAAAACTCTTCCGCCTGTTCTGCCTTTATTTTGTTACTTATTTTCTACTCCTGCTCCTGTCTGATTGTGCTGCCTCACCTTTTTGAAACTTAGAGTTTTGTCTTTAATTTCTTATTTGAATTCATTATTCCAATTATTATTCCAGTAATTCTAATTCTCTCCCTTCAATCTGGTACTTCCTCTTCAGTGCAGTTTTTTCCTACTTCAATAAAAGATTAAAGATTTCTAAAAGAGTAAAATATTATCTTATTTGTTTTTGGTATTTGGTGGAAATATATATATTCCAACAGGAAGATTTTTAATTGCTTCCATTTTGATTACGTGTCTGTATTCAGTAGGTACTCATGAGACTACCAGAGGGAGCAATTTTACTTAGGCCACAGTATCTGAGACGCTGCAGATCTTCTGTTTGGTGCTACTGAAAATGTGGCGCATGGGCTAGCAGCACTGACGTCACCCGGGGAACTTGTTAGCACTGCAGGATCTCCAGCTTCACCCATGCTTATTGACGCAGAAGATTTCCAGGTGATTCATGTACACAATAAAATTTGAGAAGTGCTCTGTTAGAGGACATACAAAAATCTGTGGCTTTTCTTCCAGAGGATTATCAATGTCCAGAATTTCATAAATAAATACCACTAATTTAGTATATTAGAGTACTGAACTGAAGGCTATCTTGGTGGCATCAAAGAATCGATGCCATATATAATAGTATAAACCACAATCTAAGACAGTGACTTAGAAGAGAGAATAGAACTTGTTAAATGTTTGGCACCGTTTTAGTGGGGGATCATGAATATTTCTATATTCTCAATAAATAATTCTTATATTTATACAGCCCTGTACAGGTGTGCATCAACAAATAGTATATTTCCATCATCTTTATATGAATGTCTGACCCGTTGGAGAAGCTAGACATGTATAACCAGTTTAGTCTTAACAATCCAGTTCAGAAAATTATATGTAGACTTCCGCGCCTAGTTCCTTTTCTGGATAATGTTACAGACTTAGGGAAGCTGGTAGGAGTCCAAAATTCTCTGGGTGCCATTGTGAATCATTTCACCTGATTGATATATGCACCTTCGTATGATGGCTTTTAATATTGAGGGATATTTGGAGATTAAAAGATTAGAGTAATTCTGAGCCCGTAAATTGTAGGTTGTCATCTTTTATGAGGATTTCCTTTCCTGGGACAACATGTTTTCGTCACTGGTTTTAATTTTCTTTAATTTTGGGCATAGACTTTGACCTCTCTATTCATGAGTAATCAATCTTAGTTCTTAGACGTGCAATTAGGAAGCACAATGTGAATGCCTGTTATTCTCCAGCCACATCCCTACCGGTCAGTAAAGAATCGAATTCAGGCCATGATTCATGAAATCCAGGCTTTATTTTCAAGAACTTGAAGAGTACTTTCAAGTATTAATACTTTTCGAGTAACTTGGTTATAGTTTTGAATGATTAGAGAAATGCTCTGCTTTTTTTGAAAGGGGAATTGTTAAAAAAATACGATCCTGTAGAAAACACAGAGGGTGCTGCGAATGCAGAGACGTTGTTCTAGCCTATAAGAAACCTTGTATAGAACCAGAATTCTGATGCCCCTTAAAAGGAAATTATTCAGTAATACTTTGAAAGTTGGCAGTAGAGTGAGGATTTGTGGAAGAAGGGACAACTGGACCTTGCACCGAGGACTTCTGCCCTCTGACCCTTGCGGATCTCACTAATCACCGTTGCCACCCCAGCCCTGGCACCAGGGAAGATGTCCATATCTCCATCTTGAGCACCCAGGCCTCACTAGGGCATACCACCCTTCCTGAATTTGCCACAGTACAGTGGAGACCACACTGTAGCCACTAACGAGCATTTACCAGTGGTTCAGGGATAACAGCAGAGAATCACAACATAGTGACTAACAAATAACCGCTTCTTAGATGTGGCTTGCTCTTCAGAGCTTACGGAAGTCATCCTCACCTCACAGGGGAACCGGGAAGAAGAGAGCAACTTGGGAAGGTCTCTTTGTTTTGGTCTTCCCAGGCTGCCGCCTCTTCTGCCTGTCTTTGGCTTGTCTCCTTCTCTCACTTAGGAGGACGTGGTTCCCAGCTGATTGACCAATCACTTCAATCTTGAACTCAGAGGCTTATCTGATATGAGGCGAGAAGCATAATAAAGATACATCATATAGGCTCCTTTTTCTTTTTTTCTCACTCTGTCGCTCAGGCTGAAGTGCAGTAGAATGGTCATGGCTCACAGTAACATCGAACTTCTGGGCTCAAGGGATCCTCCCGAGTAGCTGGGACTACAGGTATGTGCTACCATGCCTAGCTAATTTTTGAAATTTTTTGCAGAGATGGGGATCTCACTATGTTGCCCAGGCTGGTCTTGAACTCCTGGTCTTAAGTGATCCTCCCACCTTGGCCTCCCAAAGTGCTGGGATTACAGGCTCTATCCACCGTTCTTGGCCCCATTGTGTGAACTCTTGAAATGAAATGCCTGGAGACTTAAGAGGCCTCTATCACTGGCATTTTCAGAGGGAAAGCTCAGTAGACTACAGATATTTTAAAAACAAACAAGCAACCAACCAAAGACCTGAAGAAAATTTCAGAATAATCTGAAAACTGTGGTTTCACATGCTAAAATTTGAAAAAGATTTCTCAAAATGTGTATCTTACATGGCATCAGTGATTGGGGTGGTGATAGTAGTTGTGGTGTGGGCTGCCTTTTTCCTTGTTTATTTTCCCAAACTTTTATTTGGGAAAATCTCTGCTGTCTCCATTGTGAACTAAGTATACATATGCTGGATAATATAAGTTTAATTCCTATGAGCATATTCTGTTATGTATTTTTGGAGTTAAGTATTGCTCATGCCACCTTGTGGCCATTATTAAGAAAGCACCTAAAATGAAGCTGGGAAGCAGGACCATCATAGAGAGCTACTTGAGCTTAGAGCAGTGCTTTCCCAAGCCTGGTTCTCCAACCACACCCTAAGAACTGCCTGTGGTGCTTATTGACAGCAGATTCCTGGACCCCCAGCCCACACTTACACACTAGGAATCTCTGTGGGTGGGAAGGGAATCTGAGTTTGCAACAATAATCAGGTGATTCCTTTGCCCACTGAGGTTAGAGCGCCATGGGCTCAGAGATGCTGCATAGACTCTGGGACCAGACCTTCCTGTCCCTGATCAGTTATGTTATTGAGTTACCTTCTATTCCTTCCCACACTCCATGTCTCCATCCCTACCAGTACCCTTGGCTGTGGGGAGGCTCAGGTAGGTCATTTGTCTTCTTAGTGGCACCAACTCTTCTATCCTCCTGAGCACACAGATGCCATGGTAAACCCAGCTTCCTAACTGGTTGCTCTGACTTTTAGCAACAACTTTTTTATTATCACACTTGTAGTTTATATTTCTTTTTAAACTTGATTTCTTTTAAACTTCACAAAGCACGTTCCCATACCTTATTTTATTGGTCCTCACAGTTTATTTTCTAAGTAAGTCTATCTTCCCTCAGAGACCATGGGGCAGAATTTTCTTCAATTTTAATATGAGTCTCCACCCTGTTCCATATGTAGAAATACATATATATATAATATGTGTCCCATATACATGCCCTGCATATATGTCCCATGCATGTATTAAATATATATCCCAAATATGTCATATACATATGGGACAAACCTATATGGCATATATGACATATACATGTTCCATATGTCATATATATGTGTCCCATACATATAGTCCTAATATGTACTCTTTCTAGAGATTCCTAGATTGTATAATTCCCATTTGCACATATTTTAAATTTGCAGTGGGTTCCTCAAAGCTATTATTTCTTACTAATGAAAATAATCCTTAAGGTTTTTTTTTTTCCAGTGCTCCCCTGGAATTCCTGAACTTCTTCATCAATCTAGATGTGTGTCTGGGATTCAAAGGAGAGACGCAGATAGAAAAGCAGACTTGTCCTGATGGGATGACTGGCTCTCTTTATTGAGAGAATTTATTTATCATAATGGAGCAGCCTTGTTTGTATTAACTTATTAATTCATTCAGTAAATATTTATTGAGTATCTCTTATGTATAAGACACTATTCCAGGGGATACAGAAGTGAATAATACAAAAATTACCTTCTCTCTTGGAATTCAAATTTTAGCAGGAGGAGACAGACCATAAATAAATAAAATATATCATGACTGCAATGGAGAGAAATAACTCAGGGAAAGCTAGGGAGTATTGGAGGGTTTCAAATTATAAATAGGGCACTCTTGGAAGACCTCACTAAGAAGGTTGTATTGGAGCAAAGATGTGGAAAGGGTGGGAGAAATCTGGGAGAATGATATTTCAGACAGAGAGCATCGCAAGTGCAAAGGCCTGAGAGGGGAATTTGCCTGGCCTGTTCCAGCTTAGCAGGCGGCCTGTGTTGCTGGGACTAGGAGAGTGAGGCAGCACTGGGAGAAAGCGAAGTCATAGAAATGACCAGGTGCAGGATTAAGGCTTTGCAGATCACTCTGTGGACTCTGAGTGAAATAGGTGGTCACTGATGGGTTTTTAGCAAAGGAGGATACTGGTATATTTTCAAAGAATCATTCTGGATGCTATATTGAGAACAGACTGAAAGGACAAAGGAAAGAAGAGGAAGACCAATTAGGAGGCTGTGACACCTTATTGTTCCCCTATTGTTCTCCTCTCCCTTGGGTGGAGTCAGTTTTCCCACCGCACCAACAATGGATTTGGTCATTTGACTTGCTTTAGGCGATGGAATGTGAATGAAAAGTGACTATGTGCTAGTCCAGAGGTGAAGCTTTACAAGACATAGTGAATTTCTTCCACCCTCTTGTGCTTTTGCCAAAAGAATATCCGAAGTAGCCAGTGCTCCTTTAGCCTGGGCCCCAGAGTGAGAGACATGGAGCTGATTTCAACCTGACCAGCAGCCTAGGACCTAGGCAAGTTGACCCAGCAAAGCTGAGCTAAGCATACCATTGCCACAGCAGACTTGTAGACCTATGAGCAAGAAATTAATTGCATTGAAAGCCACTGAGATTCGGGAAATACTTTTTTATTCAGGTTTATTGCAGTAAACTTGATTAATACATGTGCTATTGCAATAATACAGCGAAAGAGAGATGGTGAACTACAGTAAAATAGGATGGTTGTGGTAAGATTAGATTCTGGATATAATTTTGAAGACAAGAGTTGAAAGGATTTGCCAATGGCTTAGATAATGAGTTTGAAAGAGAAGTTGCAAAATTTTTGTCCAAATAACCACAAGGATTGAGTTGCCATTAACTGACATGGGGAATATTGAAAGAGGGGCAGGTGTAGTTGATTCGGGACATGCATGAGGGATTAAAGTTGAACATTTTATATGTTAAGTTTGCCTATTACGTTTTCAATTAGAGATGTCTTATATTTGCAAGAAGAGGTGTCTAGCAAGCAGCTTGATACTTAAATAATTGGGATTTCAGGAGAACACTTCTGCTCTGGCCATGATGGGGTAACAAGAACAGGATTTACTTTATACTTTAAACAATTAGAAAATTGGACAAAACAATGTTTTTCAGGCAGTAGATAAAAGGCATTGGGAATCCTGAGGAGGAAAACAAATTACAAATGGAACTTTATTATTGCCATAGCTTGGCTTGCCATCTAGAGGCAGTTTTCAGGCTTCAGTGGATGGAGGGAAAACTAAAACATAGCCTGATGGTCTAGCTTTGTGGAGGGGACAGAGATAGGAGTTCAGAAAGGATAAGGTGGCCAGAAATGTTTTTTGGGGGGGAGGGGGAGTGAGAGAATGAGAGAACGAGAGAGAGGAGGGACAGAGAGTGAGAGGAAGGGAGAAAGAGAGAGAGAGAGAGACTATGAATCCACAGATCTACAAAGGGGTCTCTTGAATCTTTATCTGTGTATTGATATGTGCATGTGAGTAAGAAAACTACCCCAGACAGGGGAAAGAACCACTGAAAAGCAATAAGCCAAATAATTCCCAAAGGCTGGGAAGAGTTTGTATTCCCACCAGTCAGAGTGGAAAGACTTTATTAAATCGTATTATATGGGACATTGAATAGAATCCTCAGAAGAGTTCCTTAGTAGTGAAGTTAGCAGTGAGGCTACATTAGTCCTAGACTAAAATAAGTTGTGGATTTCCCTAATGAAGTTTAAAAGCCTCAAAAGGATTAGACTGATTCTAAGTAACTCAACTGTGTTCCAGAAGAAAGCACAACACTATTAAAAGGCATACAGCAAAATCTACTACCCAATTAGGTAAGGTTTCAATGTCCAATAAAAAACTACCAGGCATTAGAAAGAATAAGAAACATGACCCATAATCAGAAGAAAAATGGCATTAATAGAAACAGAAGCAGAAATGACAGAGGTAATGGAATGACTAAAATTGACCATTATAAATCTGCTTCATGTCATCAAGAAGGTAGAGGGAAACATGAACATGATGAAGAGAAATATCAATAACAGAAAAAGACCAAAATCAAATTTATAGAGATGAAAATATAATATCTGAAATAGAGAAAGACTGGGTGGGATCAATAGCTGATTAGACACTGCAGAAGAAATGACTCTGTAGAAGACATTGAAGACAGAGCAATAAATAGAACCTGTCAAAGATGAAGCTCAGAGAGAAAAAAAGCTGATAGAAAAGTGAACAGAGCATTAGTGGCCTGAGGGACAATATCAGGAGATCTGACATAGTTATGGAATTGCAGGAGCAAGGTGGAAGAAGGCAGAAAATATTTGAAGAGATAATGGCCAAATTTTTGTCCATGTCTGATTGCACATTATAAATTCACAGATCCAAGAAACTCAACAAATCCTAAGAATGAAAAGCACAAGGAAAACCATACAAAGGCACTTTATAATCAAATTTTAGAAAACCAATGACAAAGAGAAAATCCTAATAGCAGCCTGAGGGGAAAAAAGACACTGTCTCAATAGAAACTTCTCATCAGAAACTGCACAAGCCAGAAGATAGTCCTCAAAACGTTGAAAGAAAAACAAACTGTCAATCTTGAATTCTTTATCCAACTTTTTGATTTTTGAAAAATGAAGGTGAAATAAACATTTTTCCAGACAGAAGCACACAAAATTTAATGTCAGTGGACTGACTATAAGAGATACTAAAGGGAGACATTTAGGCAGAAGGAAAATGACACCAGATGGAAATTTATATCTTTATATAGGAATGAAAAATGCCAGAAATAGTAAATATGTGGCTAAATATAAAATACTTAATTTTATTAGTTTTTAAGTCTTTTTAACAGATAAAGAGATTTTATATGATTGCTCAAAGCAAAATAGAAATATTGTATAGCTGGCTTTGTAACCCATGTAGAAGTATATGATAAGCACACTTAACTTACCACAGTTGTGTTAAGCAGCTTCCACTGCTTAAGATGCTCCTCAATGGTCTCTGAATTCTAGAGTGCAAACCCTAATGTAGTTTAATCCTGCACCGAATAGGGCAAAACTATGTAAACAATACCATGTGGAGAAATGACAGTATGACTTCTAAGGCTACATAAAAAAATATTGCAGGCCGGGCATGGTGGTTCATGCCTGTAATCCTAGCACTCTGGGAGGCTGAGGCGGGTGGATCGTTTGAGCTCAGGAGTTTGAGACCAGCCTGAGCAACAATAAGACCTTGTCTCTACTAAAAAAATATAGAAAGAGATTAGCTGGACAACTAAAAATACATAGAAAAAATTAGCCGGGCATGGTGGCTCATGCCTGTAGTCCCAGCTACTCGGGAGGCTGAGGGAGAAGGATTGCTTGAGCTCAGGATTTTGAGGTTGCTGTGAGCTAGGCTGACGCCACGGCACTCACTCTAGCCTGGCCAACAGAGCGAGACTCTGTCTCAAACAAACAAACAAACAAAAATAATATTGCAGCTTCTAACTTGTTCTTTCTTGCATTGTTCCTCTGAGAAAAGCAAGCTGCCATGCCCCAAGGACACTCAACACCTATGGAGAGTTCACATGAGATCTCTGGCCAAGACCCAGTCACATGAGGGAGCCATCTTGGAAGCAGATTCTCCAGCCCCTCTAAAGTGTCCAGACCACTGCAACCCCTTTCAACATCTTGACTGCAACTTCATGAGAGATCTTGAGTCAGAATCACCCAACCAAGCCCATCCTGATGCACAGAAACTGTGTGAGGTAATAAATGCTGTTTTAGGCTGCTGTTTTAAGCTGCTGAGTTTGGGGGTAATTTGTTCTTATCCAATAGATAACTAATACAACAGTCTATACCGCCAGATGACAAATCATTTCAGGCATAGTGTAAGAAACCTTCAACAGTACACTTCTATTTCACTCTCCTATTCACATACACTCCTTTCTTTATATGTTTTATTGTGTCCTAGCTGGTACAGTTTGGCAAGAAAAAGAAACAAAAGATAGAGATTGGGACGGAAAATGTTTTTATTTTCGGATGACATGATTGTCTACATTTAAAAAAACAACTCAAGAATTTACAAAGAAGCTACTGGAACTAATATACAAGTTTATCAAGGTTGCAGGATACAAGGTTAATAGTCAAAGATTAATTGTGTTTCTATATAATCACAATCAATAATTGGGATTTGAAATTAATATAGTAATACTATTTTAATGTATTTAAAAAACTTTCAATGGCATTAAAATATGAAATATTTAGGGATATATTTCATAAGATATGTGTGAGATTTATACAATCAAAAGTAAAAAAATTATTGAAAGAAATTAAAGAAAACCTTAATAAAGGGAGACATAAGCCATGTTCACAGATCAGGAGACTAATTATTGTTAAAATATCAAATCTCCCTAAATTGACCTATAGATTCAACACAATATCTATCAAAACCCGAGCAGCTTTTTGTTAAAACTTGACAAATTAATTCAAGAATTTATATACAAATCTCAAAGTCCTAAAATTAACAAATCTTAAAAAAGAACAAAATTGGAGAAGTTACACTATCTGATTTCTAATTTTACTATAAAGCTTTAGTTATCTAATATCATGGTGTTGGCATAGGGATAGACATATAGAAAAATGGAAACAAATAGATACTTTCCAAATAGATGCATATGCATATAGTCCATTTATTTTTGACAAAGTTTTCAAGGTAATTTAATGAAAGAAAGGATAGTCTTTGTAGTAAATGCTGCTAGAAAAATTGAATAGCCACATGAACCCTTTAAAAATTAAATTAAAGGGGTTGTGCACCTAAATGTAAAAGCTAAAACTATAAAATTTATAGAAGAAAGCATAGGCAAATATCTCTGTAATCTTGATTTAGGCAAATACTTCTTAGATAGGACACAAAATTCATGAATCACAAGAGAAAAAAGATAATAAAAGAATTAAAATTAAAAATATTTGCTCTCCAAAATACACTGTTAAGAAAAGGCAAGCTACAGATAGGAAGAAGATATTGGCAAAATATATATCTTATGAAGGGCATGTATTCATAATATAAAAAGAACTCTTATACTCAATAATAAAATGAATATCTGGTAACAAAAGTGGGTGAAAGATTTGTAGACACTTTACCAAATAAATTGTATGAATGGTAAACAGCATATGAAAAGTTGCTCAATATTACTAGTTACTAAGGGAATCCAAATCAAAACCACAATGAAATGTCCACACAAAGAGTGGTCTGTGAGTATTTATGGTAGCTTTATTTATAACAAGCAAACCCCAGAAAAGCCCAAATGTTCCTCGAATGGGAATGAATAAATACATTGTTGTACATCCATACATGGAGTTCTCTGCAATAAAAAGGAAAGAACTACTGACAGATACAGTAATGTGGATGAGTCTCAAAAGCATTATGCTAAGTGAAAGAAGCCATTCTCAAAATACCAAGTAATATATTAATATGATTCCATTTATCTGAGGTTCTAAAAAAGAAAAAAGCCACAGCGACAGGAAGCAGATTGGTGGTTACCAGGGGCTGAGGGTGGAGAGAATGAGAAGGTGAGAGAGACACAAGGGGGTTGAGAATATGTGCCCGAGGACGATTGTGAAGATGGACTGTAGATTTATGCTGGGAAAGGAAGTGAGGATGAAGAATGATGGACAGTGGAAAGGTTGTAGGATTAATGGATGGTAGGATCTGACAGGGTGTGAGAATTGTTAAAATCAGGGCATTTTAAAGAGAGTAAGTTTGAAAGGAGGTAATGGTTGGTGAAAGGGTTTTTGAAAATAGTGAGTTGGGAAGGGGTAACAACCAGGTTAGGACTTGACTATGACAGTGAATATTGGAGACAGGTAGAGAACAAAACAGGTTGCAGATTTCATGCCCTGGGTGGCATCCCTGGGCTCCCCTGTGGTTTCAGCAGCAGTGGTGGGGAACAGTTTGTGCACCTGCCCATGCCCTCCCAAGGTCAGCACCTGCTTTGTCCCTGCTTTCCTGCCTCAGGGCTCTCTCTGAAGCCTTGAGAGCTCCCTCAGTCCGGGGAAGGAAGCCTGGAAGCCTGGCGGAGTTTACACTTCCAGTGACGAATCTAAACCTGTTGGGAACAGGGATTGATTAAAGTGCCAGTTACCCTTCTTTGGAAGGGAGGTTTGGTTCAGTGCGATTCCTCAGAGGGTCCTCAGAGGGATTGAGTCACTACTGTGACTCCTTCTGGTAACTTACGCAATAGCGCACACCTCAGTCTCACTCTTCCTTCTCCCTCCCTGTTACTTCTGGGAATTATCTCTCAAATAAACTGCCTGCATCCAAGTACTTGTCTTGGGATCGGCTTTGGGGAAACCAAATTAAGTTATTCAAAGGATCATCCGAGTGGATATTTAAAAGATAACAATAACATTGGAGCTAACAAAGTAATCTAGGAGTTACAATCTGTAAGGAACAGGGAGTGCATTACTTAGCACGTGGCTTAGTGCCTGATGCAGTAATATTTTTTTTGGTAAATATTTTTTTTGAATAAACAATGCATGGAGCACACTGATCCTTCACAACCCCATTCTGTGAGTTTCCGTTTCCTACCACAGAAGCTCCTTGAACAATCATTCTGCTGCCCCTGTGTGACATCCATACCCCACTGAACTGACAAACGGAAGTGGGTCTGATGGGCGGCTGAGGCCAGAAACTACCACTAAGTAGGAAAATCAGTCAAATCATGTTGCTCTGAATTTTCTGTGGAAGGACAGGTCTGGATATTTACTGAAAAATATCAGACTGGAACCATTCTGTATAGCTTAGGGAACTGCAGAGAAATTCCTCAAGCCTGCTCAAGGCTTCCTTACCTTCTTCTTCAAATTGTGCTCAGGAAACCTCTTTCTGGGTATGATTACTTTCTCAAGATGCTTTAATAGAATGTAGGAGTCTTTCTATTGCCACACTTGTTTTGTATCAAAGGGCTCCAAATTAATGAAATGTCACTATAAATCCGTTAAATATGGTTCCAGCTTTAACATTTGTGCTCCCTAATGTGTACTGAGATGACTGCTGAAAGCTAAACAATGATGTAGGCAGTTGATTAACTTAAAAAATTATCTCTACATAAAGCATAGCATATTTATAGGGAAACAGTTTATTAATGTTGAACAGAAAAGTGAGAGGAACTGCTGGAAAATTCACCAAGGAGTTATACGTGAGATGCTGAGTTTCTAAATGTATTACCTTTTCTTATCTCCGTAATGAAAATTGTCGTCAGAAAGATGGCAGAAGTAGGTTGTTACTGCCGGTAATGAAATAAGACATCAAATACTTGAGGGTATATTCATAAAATTGTATTTATCAGTAGAAAAGAAAAATCATCTCATTTATATTTTAGAGAAAGACACTAACGCACATGTTAAAAACAAGAGATTCTGCTATAGTATTCTAATACTTTTAAGCGTATGTCAGCAAATATTCAGCCATTTGGATTCACATGGTTGAATACCATGAAAGAGAATACTTTACAGTTCAAATTAGGTTTTATAGTTTTATAATTAACAAAATGGTGTAGACCTATAAATATATAATTTGGTATATGTATGTATGTATTAATATGTATTTATCTATCTATTGAGAGAGTGATGTTTTGAAATATCCTGGGTATCTCAATTGGCTCATTGTAGAAAACATGAAAAACAGATAAAAAATAAAAAGGAAATATAAACCACCCATAATTACACTTCAGAGTTCATTACTATGATTAGAACCTCATATTTTGGGAGGGCAATTTGAAAATTTGTATCAAAAGATATACCTAGTTGGTGACTCAGAAAGGGATTTACCTTAAGAAAATAGTTACTGGGTCCTGTCTTAGCTGGTTCAGACTGCTATAGCAAAATACCATAAACTGAGTGGCTTATAAACAGCAGACATTTATTTTTCACAATTTTGGAGGTGTGGAAGTCTGAGATCAAAGTGCTGGCAGATTTGGTGTCTTGTAAGGATCTGCTTTCTTGATTATAGACAGCAATAGACAGGGCAGAACAGGTGAGGGATCTCTCTGGGGTCTCTTTTATAAGAGCAGCAATCCCATTCTTAAGGGCTCTGCCCTCATGACCTAATCACCCCACCAAGACCCCACCTCCTAATGCCATTGCCTTGGGGTTAGGACTTCAACATGAATTTGAGGGGGACACAAACATTCAGACCACAGCAGGTTCCTAGGGTATTTATTGCAGTGTTGTAAGTAATAAATAGTTTTAAACCTGAAATGACATATGTAAAGCTATTTATTAAATTCATCATGGTCTAGCTATACAACTGAACATGAAATAGCAAATAAGAATGATATTGTGGAAGAATGACATTGAAATATATACATTGTATATAGTTAAGTGAAAACAGTAGTATTAAAAATAATAAATACATTAGTAGATACGCACACATACACACACACAGGTACACCTCATACATATTGTGGGTTTGGTTCCGGACCACCACAATAAAGCCAATATCACAATAAAGTAAGTTACAAATATTTTGGCTTCCTAGTACATATACAAGTTATGTTTACACTGTAGTCTATTAAGTGTGCAATAGCATTATGCCTAAAAATACAATATAGAAAACTTAATTAAAAATACTTTATTGCTAAAGATTATCTGAGCCTTCAGCAAGTTGTAATCTTTTTGCTAGTGAAGAGTCCTGCCTTGATGTTGATGGCTGCTGACTGATCAGGCAGTTGCTGGTGGTTGCTGAGGGTTGGGGTAACAGTGGCAATTTCTTAAAATAAAATAATGATGACATTTGCTGTATCAATTGACTCTTCCTTTCACAAAAGATTTCTCTGCGGTATGTGATGCTGCTTGATAGCATTTTATCCACAGTAGTAAGTTCTTTCAAAATTGAAGTCAGTCTTCTCAAACTCTGCCGTTGCTTTATCAACTAAGTTTATGGAATATTCTAAATCCTTTGTTGTCATTTCAACAATGTCCACAGCACCTTAATGAGGAGTAGGTTCCATCTCAAGAATCTCATCTATATGCTCGTTCATGAGAAGCAACTCCTCATCTGTTCAAGTTTTATTATGAGATTGCAGCAGTTCAGTCACATCTTGAAGTTCCACTTGTAATTCCAGTTCTCTTGCTGTTTCTCCCACAACTACAATTACTTCCTCTAATGAAGTCTTGAACCTCTCAAAGTCATCCATTAGGATTAAAATCAACTTCTTCCAAACTCCTGTCAATATTGATATTTTGACCTCCTCCCATGGAATCATGAATGTTCTTCATGCACCTAGAATGGTGAATCTCTTCCAGAGGTTTTCAATCTTCTTTGCCCAGATCCATCAGAGGAATCATCTATGGCAATCATAGCCTTACAAAATTTATTTCTTACATAATAAGACTTAAAAGGCAAAATTACTCCTTGACCCACGGTCTGCAGAATAGATGTTGTGTTATCAGGCATAAAAACAACATTAATCTTCTTGTACATCTCCATGAGAGCTCTTGAGTGACAAGGTGCATTGTCAATGAACAATACTATTTTGAAAGGAATATTTTCTTCTGAGCAGTAGGTACCAATAGTGGGCTTAAAATATTCGGTAAACCATGCTTTAAACAGATGTGCTGTCATCCAGGCTTTGTTGTTCCATTTATAGAGCACAGGCAGAGAATTAGCATCATTCTTAAGGGCCCTAGGATTTTTGGAATGGTAAATGAGCACTGGTTTCAACTTAAAGTCACCAGCTTCATTAGTCTCCAACAAGAGAGTCAGTCTGTCTTTTCTAACTTTGAAACCAGGCATTGACTTCTCTCTGGCTATGAAAGTCCTAGATGGCATCTTCTTCCAATAGAAGGCTGTTTCATCTACATTGAAAATCTGTTGTTTAGTATATCCACCTTCATCAATGATCTTAGCTTCTGGATAACTTACTGAAGCTTCTATTATACATTAGCACTTACTGCTTCATCTTGTGTTTTATGTTATGGAGATGGCTTCTTTCCTTAAACCTCATGAATCAACCTCTGCTAGCTTCAAACCTTTCTTCTTAGTTTCCTCATCTTTCTCAGCCTTTGCAGAATTGAAAAGAGTTAGGGCCTTGCTCTATATTAGGCTTTGAATTAAGGGAATGTTGTGGCTGGTTTGATATTCTATCCAGACCTCTAAAACTTTCTCCATATCAACAGTAAGGCTATTTTGCTTTTTTAAAAATCATTCATGTGTTCATTGGAGTAGCACTTTTAATTTCCTTCAAGAACTTTTCTTTTGCATTTACAACTTGGCTAACTGTTTGGCAGAGGCCTCACTTTCAGGCTATCTTGGCTTTCCACATGCCATCCTCACTTAATCATTTCTAGCTTTTGATTTAAAGTGAAAGATGTGTGAATCTTCCTTTCACTTGAACACTTAGAGGCCATTGTAGGGTTATTAATTGGCCTAATTTCAATATTGTTGTGTCTCAGGGAGTAGCAGGCCCAAGGAGAGGGAGAGAGACAGGGGAACTGCAGGTTGGTCGCTGGAGCAGTGAGAACACACACATTTGTCAATTGTTCGCTGTCTTGTATGGGCGTGGTTTGTGGCACCCTAAAACAATTACAATAGTAGCATCAAAGATTACTGATCATAGATCATAACAGGTGTAATAACAATGAAAAAGCTTGAAATATTGAGAGAATTACCAAAATGTGACAAAGAGACACAAAGTGAGCACACGCTATTAGAAAATGGTGCCAATAGACTTGCTCAATGCAGGGTTTCCACAAACCCTGCATTTGAATTTGTAAAAAAATGGAATATTTTCAAAGCTCAATAAAATGAGGTATGTCTTTATATGCATATGTGTATATACACAGCTTTGTGCATGTATTTGTGTGGAGAAAGACTATAATCTCTGAGTGTTGGGCATTTCAATTTTCTTTTTGTTACCTATATTTAATTTTTTTTTTTTTACAATAAACAAGATTCTTTTAAAAAGTAAATGTATGTAACTCAATTATGAGTTAAAACACACACACACACACACACACACAACTCGAACTTCTAAATGGAGCTATGGAAACTTGAGAGAGAAACACATTTATCAAAGATCTGTTTATTTTATAAAAAGCACAATATCTGAATATCCCTAGATTATCTTTACCCATAAATTAGAGGACTATACCTGGAAGTAGAAGACCTCAGAAGAGGAGGTATGGAGATAGACAAAATTCAATTTAAAATCGTGCTTAAGGCCATACCCAGTCTCTTACCCTTTTCACAGAGAATTGATAGAAAGTGACTCCCTTTCAGAAATGGGTCCCCAGCAGCGTGGGTGGCTCTGGCTCACTGTCCACTCCCTTATTCTTCTCTGGAGAGTCTGTGACAGAAGCTGAGAAGGCAGGATCCCGGCTGGTGGAACTGCAAACATATTAGTGTTCTTCAGATGTTATTCTAACAAGATTGGTTTTTCTTTAACAAGTTACAAGCTCCTCTTTTAAAAGTAGGAGGATTGAATCTAGTAGACAGTCAAAATTTACCATGAAATAATTGTACAATCCACTTTCTCACTTTTTAATTAAAATAGATGTAAATGAAAGTTTCATGGGAGAAAAGTTCAGAGAAGTAACGGAGGGGGTTATTGTTGTTGGTGGGAGCAGCAGGGCTTTGATCAACCTGAGGCACAAGCTGATATCTGAGGTCAGAGAGAGAGGGTGCCAGAGAGGGAGAGACAGTACAGATTGGGTTGGCAAACTTTTTTTGTAAAGGGCCAGATAGTAAATATTTCAGGTTTTACGGACCATGCGGTCTCTGTCGAAACTGCCTGATTTCCGTTGCTTTCGGCAGAGCAGCCATGGACAATGTGTACACAACCAGCGCGGCTGTGTCCCGGTGAGACTAAAAAGAGTTTGTGGCAGGCTGGATCTCACCTACAGGCTGTCTTTGCTGACTCCCGGTCTAGACTTAAAATAATGGAGAAAATGTTAATGCTGAGTAAACCGAAAAGTGTGTTGTCTGTAGTCTTTGCAGTGAGAATAGCACACGCAATTGAGAAAATATTCTTTCAGTGTTTGAAAAATATTCTCTTATTTAGCAAAAGAGTTGCTCACATCATTGACGAATGAGTGATGTCCCACTGTTTGTCTATATTGATACTTTCTGTCTCTCGTGCCTTGTTCCTACCCATGCTGAGATCTCTGATTACCATGAAGAGATTGGGGGTGGGTGGCTGTTTTCTAAAATAGGACTTTCAATATCTGCTCCAGGGTGACTTTTTTTCTTAATGTACAGAGCATGTTTCAGCTTCTGCTGCTGAAGAGATAAAATTCCACTTCTGGTAGGTCAGCCCACTACATCTAGGTGTGTTTTATTCTTTATGTGACAAATAAAACTATATATATTTATTATGTATAACATGTTTTGAAATATGTTCTATGTGTGTTTTAAATATATTATATACAATTAGTGGGGAGAATATTCTGGTGACAGAGTTCCTCATAGGAAAAGTCATCTTTTGTTTTAATAAATCACTTTAAGGAGCCACTTGGATGTGAAAAGATGGGGCTTAGGACTTTTTCTGGAAGGGAGAATAGATAAAAGGGTACTGAATTGCTTTAAGTGAGAAAATGAGAAGGTGTTGTGACTACTATGGAGCAATTGCTGTTCTAGGCGCTGGGGATAGAGTGGGAAGCTTAGAAGGGGCTTCTGCTTTTAAGTAGCTTTTTAGTTGAGCTGGAATGAGAGTGAAGAAGAGCTACAGGTGCAGAGAACAAGAGAGAATTCAGCAGAGGCAGGAAAGGATGGCAAAATGAATGAGAAATCTAAGCCCTACAGGGATCATTTGGAGGTAGGGTAGGGGAAGGAATACGAGGGGTAGTATATTTCCTCATCTATGTAGTATGGGAGGTTGAGCCAATTTTTAAGCAAAAAAGGATGATTTTAGAAGACTGGAGAACATGGAGACAGCTGACTTACATTAATGCAAGATGGCCGTTATTTTTTTGCAGTCTTTCCTTTTACCGCCCCCTCACCCCCCACCAAATGGCATAATATCAAATGTTCTGTAAGATCTTGATGTAATTAATGTTGGAAAAATGCCATTAGTGATGATTATGTTACATGCGCATATGACTGAAATGAGACACTCTTGCCTGGGACCACACTTATCTGATTTAGTGCCACTTTCATACTGATGCTTTAGAAATGGGATAGGACAGTGGTAACAGCCTTATACAACATCACATGCACTCCACATCTTGCAGTTGGGCCAACATATAAGCTTGCTTCCTGCGGGTTTGAACTGTAGCTCTTCACATTGTAAGAAACACTGTGAAGTAAAATTTCTTCCTGAAGTGAATGTGTTCACCTACCTACTTAAAATTTGTACAATGCATGAAACAATGGAGTAGAGTGCTAGCTGTGTCCTGGGATTATTTATAGTTAACTCCTAGCAAATAACATTAATTCTTTATTGCCTAAAGACCTCTATTAACTGTTTTTGTTTTTTCATCTTAAGAAAAGGTGCTATTGTGTAAAAACTAAGGTTTAGAACCACATATACATATAGTAGAAACTCCAGGTTGAAAAAGGAAACAAAAGGAAATGAATGGTCAGACATTTTCCTTTGCTTCAATGGATAAGCAGTAGTGTAAAAGTGAGTTATTAGGAAGTCTAATTTCAACTTAAATGGTGACTTTAGTATCTGCCTATCAGACTTCCAGGTTGAATTTATGTGCTGAATTTCTCTAGCTTCATATAAGTACTCATCATAAACAAATAGAATGCAATTGAAATTATTTGAAGAGCACAGATTTTTTCTTAACTTCACAATTTTCATACTGTTATGAAAGTGCACTAGAAATAACTTTTGGAAACATTAGGGGCAGAAATATTCATTACTTTTGTAATACCATTTTTCCCTGAAAATGCACTTCCACAAATTAGCCACTGGATGTCACTGTTGCAACACACACGTAGAAGAAAATACGTTGGCTTCCTTAGGGATAGGAGCTGAATAAAGGTTGAATATGACAGCTTCAGCAACACATCTGTTCAAAAAGTAAATTCACATAAAAGAAAGTTCTTAATGCAATCCAATTATAGTCTTTCTTATAAAGCTCAAGGAACTTATAATTGGGCAGGTGTGTTTTAGGGATTCTTATTTGGGTATTTTTTAGTGTATTATTACTCATCTATCTTCCTAAGAATTTAGGTTACAAAACCTAACTACTGTCTTTTTGGTTGCTATTGTATGTATTTAAAAAATATTTTTTTCTGAGACGGCATATTACTGTATTGCCTAGGCTGGACTTGAACTCCTGGGCTCAAGCAATCCTCCTGTCTCAGCCTCCAGGATAGCTGGGACTACAGGCGTGCACCACCACGCCTGGCTTTTATCTATTTTTAAGACCTGAGAAAAGGTATATTTTTCCATACTCTCCTGTCTCTGTGCCTTTATGGCTTTGCTAATAATTACCTAGTAATTGCCCCCCTCCCGTTTGTATATTTTGTAAATCTTGGAATTTTCAGAAATTAACCTTCACCGTATGTTGGTCTAGCCAAAAGAGTGGTAGGGTCCCTTGGGAGCAAGGTAACAATCATTTATCTATCTTTTTTAGCCATCTGCAGGCTAGAGGCTGGGCAGTCATAAACCATTAGGGGGAGACTTCTTTGTAAGTTTATGTGGTCTAGGAAGAAATGTGGCACTTTTATTGTTTCCTAGTCACTACCTCCCTGTTTACCCTCAGTTGTTTTTTAAGTAGCATTGATTCCCTCTCGTGGTGGGAATATCTTGCATTCGTCTGAGGACGTGAGGTAGTCTTTGACTCTTCATTCTTCTCAAACGCACATTCAAAGGGCTGTCTCTGGCAGTATCCTTTAGTCTTTAAGAGCTCCACTGTGGAGTAGGACAGTCCTGGGTCTATCCACAATATGCCACTCGGTGTGATCTTCGGTCATTTGGGTCATTTGCTTAATCTCTTTGGCCTCTGCTTTTCCTATTTGTAAAATGTGTAAACATTTCCATGTGGCAGGTTTGTTGTGAAGATTAAATGAGATAAGGTGTAGACAGTGCTCAGCAGAGTATCTTTTAATTCTTAATATAAAAAAAATATTGTTAATATTACTTGAAACATGCAAAGACTGAAGTTTGTTTCAAAAGTTTTGAGTCAGAATTAAAGAATGATCTTGAGATAGTTTCTTTCCCCCTCTGTGCTTAGAGAATATACATAGCAAGTGTAACAGGCAAATTGTAAAGGTTTTATTTTTGATAAATATTTAAAATAATTCCTATAATTATTATCAAGGAACGGACTTTTTTTTTTTTTTTTTTTGGAGACAGAGTCTTGCTCTGTCGCCTGGGCTAGAGTGCAGTGGCATCATCATCACAGCTCACTGCAACCTCCAACTCCTGGGCTCAAGCGATTCTTCTGCCTCAGCCTCCCAAGTAGCTGGGACTATAAGGGTGTGCCACCATGCCCAGCTACTTTTTCTATTTTTAGTAGAGACAGGATCTTGCTCCTGGTCAGGCCACTCTCGAACTTCTGAGCTCAAGCGATCCTCCCGCCTTGGCCTCCCAGAGTGCTAGGATTACAGGTGTGAGACACTGTCCCTGGCCAGGAAACCTACTTTTTAGCATCTATAGATTTGGTATTCAAAAGGTAAACATAAATAGTCCATGATTTGTAAGCCTTTAGGATTGCTTATATTTTGAAAAATATAAAGGAAAGATACTCAGTTAACAATTCTAAAAACAAATGTACATAAAGTATTGTATCACCTATAGCACCTGGAACATAATGGGCACTCAATAAATGTTAATAGATACAATTGAAACAATAAATTTAGAAGTAAAGAAATAGCTTATATTATATATGAATTATTGACCAGATACTCATTATATCAATCCATACCTCTTTAGGGTTAAAGTCTTATATTATTTCAAGGAAATTTGTTGTGATGTGGTTGTGTGGGCAGTTGTGAAGAAGTACAGAATTAGATAGTGTAGGTGACTTCTACTTTCTCATACTGGAAAACCGTACTATTAATATTTTGAGTGCATGACTTTTAGGAGCAGGTATAAGCATATCGTATATAGCTGATCAACAAAATGCTGGTGTTGATCAGATTTACTATTGAATATAAAGACTAAAATATCACATTCTTGTTAAAATAATGGATATTTACAAATATAGAATTATAAATGCATTTTTTTTGAGGCAGGATCTTGCTCTGTTCTCCAGGCTAAAGTGCAGTGGCATCATTATAGCTCATTGCAACCTCAAATTACTGGGCTCAAGTGATCCTCCTGCCTCAGCCTCCTGAGTAGATGAGACTATAGGCATGCACCACCATACCTGGCTAATTTTTAATTGTCATTTTTTGTTATAGAGATGGGGTCTTGCTATGTTACCCAGGCTGGTCTTGAACTCCTGGCCTTAGTTGATCCCCCTGCCTGGGCCTCCCAAGTGCTAGGATTATAGGCATGAGCCACCACACCTGACCTATAAATGTAATTCTTATAAATATACTTGTTTATCAATCATTGGGGTAAAATACAAAAGGTTTTATTTTTCTCAAGCCACTGCTTTCAACTGTATTCTGTCCAATCTCTCTTTCCTATCATTTAATATCTCAGGCATATCCCATAACTTTCAGCTCACTTATAGATATTAAAACTCATTCCAGTACAGTTTAAAATTTCCAAAGCTCTACATTGATGGTTCTCAAACTTTAGGGTATGTCAAAGTCACCTGAGTTGGGGGGGGGTTGCTTGTTAAAAATACAAATTATTGGGTTATAGCCCCAGAGTTTCTGTTTCAGTCCGCAGAAGGGCCTGAGAATATGTGTTTCTAATAAGTTCCCAGGTGATGCTGTTGCTGCTGTCTGGAGACTGCCATCTGAGAACCACTGCTGCACACCTTCCCTCCTGTCTTGTCTAGGCTCTAGTGCTCTAGTGATCAGTGTGTTAGAGTGGAGAACAGGAGAGGGAAGGGGAAAGGAAAGTCGCTTTACTTAGCTGGCTGTGGCTGTGGTCCTCTCTTGGATAGCTGCTGCTGTCTAGTACCACTACCAGCTGTGATGTCTTCTGACCTTCTGGTATCCAAATGCTTGCTCTCTTGGGATGTCCCACATGTGTGTTTTTTGAGAGGCCCTGAGAAGTGTGTGTCTCCCCTTTGTGCAATTTCCTGATGTGTTAGATTCTGCTCTGGTTTGACCCCTTCTGCCTTCACCTCTGTTCCCACCATTGGTAGGTCCACCCCATTCTCTTGTTGTGTCAGCTTCTAAGTCAGTCTCCACATGGCTGCCAGAGTGGTCTTTTAAGACTCCAAATTGCATCATATTCTGCATAGCCTCTCTCATTCTTGTTTACCCTCCTCAGCTTCTGCTTACCACCTTTCAATGAGGTCATAAAATCTTCCCTTCTTAACATGGTCCCCAAGGCCCTGAATGATCTGACTCTTGTCTGCCTCTCCAACCATGGTTAGCTGTTCAAGCCTCTCACTCGTGACGCTTCCATCCCAAAGCTCTTCTTCCAGCCAGGCCTTCCTGTGCTGTCCGAAGCCTGAGATGCTCTTTCTCAAATCCTCATGTGACTGGTTAATTCTCTTCCTTTAGTCTTTTCTGAAAGACCTTTCACCATCTAATATTAAAATGACTAATGATACTCTCTCGGTACTCTGTTTTTTCCTCCATGGGGATTTTTATTTTGCAATTTTTAATTATATGTTTGTTTGTGTTTATTTGCTTAATGCCTGTTTTTCCTTCCACATTATAAACTACATAGAGCTGATACCTTGCCTGCATTGTATACTCAGGGCCTAGTACAGTAATTTTCACAAAGTAGGCACTCAGCATATTTTGATTGAAAAAAATGAATAAATGAAGATATGAAAGGAGGGTCATCTGGGCTGGTCATCTTGACGTTCTGGGCAACCTTCACTCAGGGATAGGAGGTCAAATATCAGTGTCAAGTAATTCAAAGAGGAGGTAATGGGCTAGTTTGGAGCTGACAGTGACAGGAAGGACTTATTCTCCTGGGAGGCTGTGCTTGAAAATAGGTAGGTACCTGTTCCATAATATTACAGATTTTACTTGACAGTTAGAACAGTATTTACTAAGAGTTCAGGTGTTTGCCTTAGCCAATGTGTTAATTAGGATCCTCTAAGAAGCCTAGACTAGATTAGAAGCGCAAGAGATCTCTTGGGGGAAAACATCTGTGCAGGAAATAGGAGAAAGAGTCAGTGGAGATGGGAGAGCTCTCAGGTCACAGTTCAGGTCTGACTCCTGCGAAGGAAAGATGGAAGGAAGTTTGGATAAGAAGAGTCGAAGACTGCAGTGCACTTCTAATAAAGTTTTGGCAAGGTTTATGGTCAGTCCTCAAGCCCAAGTGGCCTATGCAATGTCACATCTTTCAGAAATGGGCGTGCTTTAGTATCCCAGCTGCACCGAGGCCTTGGCTGGGAGCAGTTCTGGGAGGTGTGGTTTTGGTGCAGACCCTCAGAGCACAGCCACTGGTGCCATCAGTCAAGAAGGGACAATAGTAGAGGATCTGAGAGGTGCACTTTGAAGGCTAGCAGAACTCGATATGCATTTGTTAAAATATTGTTATCAGTAGTAGTATTTGATTTAGAGTTTTTCCTGTTTATTTTATGATGGCAAGACACTAATCCTCTGTTATTGATCTGCAATTCTGTCTGTAAACTTCCTAGTCATGTGAATTTCTTTCTTCTTCTTTGAAAATTATTAAGGTAATATATTAATACATTCTCATTATAAATCATTTAAACAATAAAGAATGATATTGATTCTGGGAACCCACTGAGGAAGAGCTGACCTCCTAGAGAAGTCCCACTTCCAGCATGGTACCAAAGTATATGATTAAAAATGGGACACAATACATCTAGGCAAAAGGAAGTCCTTTGTTAACTCTCTGAGTCTCCTGGGGACTTAAAACAGTATAAATACTTGGTGTGCAATGGCTGCAACCAGCACCCTCCTTGTTAGTGTGTGCAACCTGTTGCCTGTATGGGTTGCACTAAGGGACCTTGGAGAGAGTCCCTTCCGATATATGTTCATGTGTCAGACCTTGTGCTGTTCCCAATTTAGGCTCCAGACAGGTATGCATGGTGCCTTTGGAAAGCCCCAGGGCATTGTGGCCATGGTTCACATTGGTGAAGTCATCATGACCATACCCACCAAACTTCAGAACAAGGAGCATGTGATTAAGGCCCTATGCAGGGCCAAGGTCAAGTTCCCTGGCAGCTAGAAGATCCACATCTCAAAGAAGTAGGGCTTTACCACATTTAATGTGGATGAATTTGAAGACATGGTGGCTGAGAAGCGGCTCATCCCAGATAGCTCTGGGGCCAAATACATCCCCAGTCGTGGCCCTCTGGACAAGTGGTCGGCCCTGAACTCATGAAGTCTTCCACTGTGCTGCCTCTTCATTTGCACCCACCAAATAAATCCTACTTCCTGTCCCCCCCCCAAAAAAAAGAAATACTTGGAGAGCGGGCAATAACATGGCTGACTAGGGACATCGCTTGCCATAGTGTCCTGGAGGGAAGGAAGAGTTTGAGATAAAGGAGAGGGGGAAATGGACATAGCTCAGGTGCAGTTCAGAGGAAGAAGTGCTGGAGCCTTCCAAGGACATCACAGAAGGAAACTGCAAAGCAGAACAGGAAAAAGAAAAAGAAGAAGAAAAGATATCTGGGAGGATCAAACCCAGAGATGCTTGGAGCCCAGTGAAGGCGTAAGGGGGCATTCCGTTTCTCCTTTCCACACTGGGCTACTGAGTTGTTTGGAAGTTTATTTTTGTTCCTCTTTTAACATCACAACTTGTTTTCTTTAGCAGTAACCATTATTAACATTCATTGTGTTGCTTTCTGGACTTTTTCATATTATTTATTTATATTCATACATGTATTTACACAAATATGCACATATTTGTATTCACAAACATATGGATACTTATACACACATACACACAAACACACATTTATACAGTTTTGTCTTTATAAACATATGCTTGTGTTACACATAATGTTCTGAATCTTGCTTTTTCTTCTAACAAATTTATTTTGGAGAGCTTTCCCTGTTGGAACACTTAATAGTGATTTTTAAACTTTTATGGGTAAGAATCAGCGGAGGTTCTAATTAAAAATGTATGTCCAATGAATTCTGTAGGCCTGGGATGAGGCTCAGGGATCTGCTTATTTAACAAAAACGCAGGTGAGTCGTAAAACAAGATCCTGCTAAGTGCCACAACGTGGATGGGCCTGGAGGACATTATGCTAAGTGAAATAAGATGCACACAGAAAGGATAATATTGAATGACCTTATGTGTGGAATCTAAAAAAATATACCAAAGATATAGAGGCAGCGAATAAAACATGTTACCAGGATTGGGGTGGTAGGAGGAAGAAATGGGGAGATGTAGGTCAAAGGATACATTGTAGCAAAATGTACATGAACAATTTGAATTTTTTTATATGGGGGGAGAGTGAGGAGGAGGTTCAATTTCCTTTTTTTTTGGAGACAGAGTCTTACTCTGTCACTATGGGTAGAGTGCAGGAGTACAGTGGTGTCATCACAGCTCACTGTAGCCTCACACTCCTGGGCTCAAGTGATCCTCCTGCCTCAGCCTCCCGAGTGGCTGCAACTGTAAGCACCTGCCACTGCATCCAGCTAATTTTTCTATTTTTAGTAGAGACAGGGCCTCGCTCTTGCTCAGTCTGGTCTTGAATTCCTGAGCTCAGCAATCCTCCCACCTTGGCCTCCCAGAGTGCTAGGATTATAGATGTGAGCCACCACACCAGGCCTGAATGTTCTAATGTACAACATGAGGACTGTAGTTAATAAAAGGGATTAATAAAAGAGATTCAGGATTTTTGCTAAATGAGTGCATTATAGCTGCTCTTTCCACAGGGGGAAAATGGGTAACTATGTGAGATGATGGATATGTTAATTTGTTCCACTATAGTAACCATTTTACAATATATGTATGTATCTTGTAACATCATGTTGTATACCTTAAATATACACAATAAAATTTATTTAAAAACCCCTAGTGATTCTGGTGCAGGTGATCATTGAATCACAGCTTGAGAAACACTAATAGAAATTTATTTGGGCTGGGCATGGTGGCTCACGCCTGTAATCCTAGCACTTTGGAAAGCTGAGGCAGGGAGGTTCACAATCAGCCTGGGCAACAGTGAGACCCGCTGTCTCTACCAAAAAAAAAAAAAAAAAAAAAAAAAAAAAAAAAATTAGCTGGCTGTGGTGGTGCACATCCAGGCGGGAGGATCATTTGAGCCCAGGAGTTTGAGGCTGCAGTGAGTTATGATGATGCCACTGCACTCCAGCCCAGGCAACAGAGCAAGACCCTGTCTCAAAAAAAAAAAAAAAAAAAAAAAAATATCTCATTTATTTCATTCTCTCTGTGACTATTTTATATTTAGCAGTTTGAATTTTATATGATTTATCCATTTCTTTATTGATGAATGGTTAGGTTGTTTTCATTTTTACAAATGAAGACTATAGTGAACATTAACTTTTCTAGTAGCATCAAGTAAACAGTTTAAGTTTATACATAAAAAGTTCTTATGTAAGGTACATACATTTATTTTTCTTGCACTTGACACTAAAGTTTATATAGCTGAATTGCTTAATGTTCCATTTAGACAAATTAATGCCTGATTGTTATGTTAATTTTGAGTCACATTATGAAGGCATAAATTGGTGTTTTGAAATCTGATCACCTATTGGATATATGTCAAATGATTTCTGTTGTTACAGGCTTGCCCAACATCTTTGGGGACTCTGTAACTTTGCCATAGTTATTCTCATAAATAGAAGACTTTCCCTAAAAGTGGGCCTAAGGAGAATGGAAACATTTAAGGAAATTGTTATTATAATTCCAGTTTGGGTTGAAGGCAGTGTGCTTCCTGGAAATGACTGCCGACAAAGATTGAAACCAGAAGTAGAGGTTAAATCAGATCTGTAGGTCAGTGTTAGTAGGCTTTATGAAGGTGTAGAAATCATAATTCTTTTTCCAATTGATTGTTTGCTTTTCTGCTTTAATCCAAAAAATTCAAGTTTTGTAGCAGTAGGCAAAACAGTAAGATTATCCTGCCTTTCCCTTGTCAAAAAAAATTCTTAGACTCTGGGGTCTAGTTCTAAGGGGGTATTATGCCACAGAAATGGGGCTCTTCCTTGAGGTCTCTGATGTGCCTGCAGCCTCCTTTACTGGAGGCTGTCTTCTCTCCTACCCCATGTATTATCCCTGGGCCTGGAAATAGGGCCGTTACTTTCTTGATCATCATTTCTTCTCCTAGGCCATTCTCCTGTTCACTCTTCCTCCGCCCTAAACGCTTCTAGCTTTGAATTGCATGCACCTGACTATAATGCCCATTATCTTCCTCTACTGCAGTTATCTGCAAACTCCTCATTCCTTTAAGATGCTAGCTCCTTGCCCACTGTCATTCTCCCTACACAACCACTGTCATAATTATTGGTTATTTCAATGTCCTCAGAGATGAGCCTTCAAATACCCTGTTATACTCCAATGACTGCTCTCACTCTGCCTTAGCCACTCACCCCTTAGGTATATCCCAGGCTTTGTCAGTAACCTTTTCTTTAACCTCACTATTGTCTTAATGTAAATCTTCCATCCTTACTGCCAATTCTCTCTTTTCAGTTTGCTCCTTTTAGCGACATGACTCCAGCAATTCTTCAGCCCCATTTGGATAGGGGTGCAGCCATGGGTCAGCTGCATCCTCTGCAGGGCTGCAATAAAGGTGCCAGTTGTGGGTGTGGCCTCACCTGAGGCTTGACTGGGGAAGGATCTGCTTCCCTACTCATGTGTCTGTTGACCGAACTCAGTTCCTTGTGGGATATTACACTGAGGGCCTTAGTTTCTTGCTGGTTGTCATCTGGAGGCTGCTCTCAGCCCCTTGTCACCTGATTTTCATCATGGGTAGCTCATAATGGCAAGTTGCTTCTTTGTAAGTGTGAGTCTCTTTGCAAGACAGATATTATGATCTTATGTAATATAGTCATGTATTAATGTATACATTTGCCTACTTTATTGGCCAGGAGAAAGTCACAGGTTCTGTCCACATTAAAGAGGAGAGTACCACACGAGGATATGAATACCAGGAGGTGGGACCATGAAGGCTACCTGATGATCTGTCCATCTTACATCTGTTGTTCATCTGTCTTTGTCATTCTCACCCCCATTAACATGGAATGACACTGGTCAATACATTATCATCAAACTAAAATTACGGTATTTTGACGTTACAGACTATTTGGTTATAAGCATTTTGGATCAATCACAATATTACAAAATTCTTTTGAAGAATGAAGTATTATTCTGTTTAAGATTTAGTCATTGCTTTTTTAATTGAAAATTATTCTAGAATATACATGCAAAGATATGTGAACACACAGTTTAATAATGATGATAAAATAGATATCCACATATCCACCACAAGGTTAAGAAATATTACTTGGCTAGTGCCTTAGAAGTCCTCTGAGTGTTCCTCTCAGATCTTTCTCCTTTCTGTCATCTCTCAGAGCTAATCACTGTCCTGAATCCTCTGTTAATCATTCCTTTGTGGTTCTTTACTGTTTTACCAGGTATATTTCTGCCCCTAAACTAAATATTGTTTATGTTGCCTCTTTTTCAATTATATACATAGTATGATTCTCTTTTTTAACTTAAAATTGTGATTTTAATATTCTTACTTATCGATCTATGGCTGTGATTACTTTCACTGTATACTATATAATACCCACTATTGAAATATATTGAAATTTATGTATTCATCCTACTACTGATGGATTGTGGGGGTTTTCCATTGTTTTGTTACCATATCAATGAGGCTGTGAGCTTTCTGGTTGATGTCTCCAGTTGCACATGCTCAAGAGTTTCTCTCTGGCACTTAGGAGTGGAATTACTGGATTATAGGTGATGTACATGTTCAACTTTCCTCAATAATGCCTAACTGTTATGCAAATAGTTGCACCACACCAATTTACACTTATGCCTGCAGTGGAAGAGTCTATTTTTTTTTTAATTGGAGAAGTTTCCCAAGTGTCAGCTTTGAAAGACTTTACCTCATCAGAGGAAGGATGATTGCAATCAGTCACTTCAGAATTAAATGCTCCAGCATAGAAAACTGACAGCTTGAGTAAATCTTTCTGGTATGGGAGTACATTTAAAATAAATGTATTTTAAGATTATAAACGTTGAGAGAGTTTAATTAAAGTTTAGAGGAGATTATAGCACAAATGTTTAGGAACTGAAATTCCCCTTTCATGTCCAATATCAATTAATTTTTCTCTTCTTCCATTTCTAATTTATCAGCTTACGTCTGTTGCATTGATAGTGTTGCTATAATTTTCTACATGGTGGTTATTTTAAACCCAAGGGGATAAATTTGCCAAGCAGTAAACTTATGAAAATAGTGTCCAGTTTGCTTTTTGCATTACTCAATGGAATTTCTAAGCCCATAATGAGTACTGAATTGGAAGATGAAGGAGACATAAATTTTTGGGAAAAGAATAACTTAGAATTTAAAAATATACATAGTACCTTTATCAAGAAGGTCACAGTCTATTTCCTTATCTTCTTCACAAGAACACATTGTGCTTTAAAATTAAGTGTCAGAATTATGGTAGATGTCATGCATAATTAGAAGAATTTGGAAACAATTTTCTCAAAGTTGTGTTCTCCACTTTTGAGACTAACAGGCATATGAACATGAATTGCATTGGAAATCACCTGGGATTTAGATTTTTAATTTTCTTTATTAGATATCTGTGAAAATTTTTAAATTGCTTCTTAGTATCTATTTAGCTCTTCACTCTAATCATCCACATGTATTGGCTAATTTAAAAAAGTTTCCTCTTATCACCTCTTATCTAACTGCAGGAGATCTTTCCTTGGATTGGTGAGAGAGGGGCAGATGGGGGAGAGGAGGGAGGGAAAGAAGGAGGGAAGCAGGAAGTAGAGGGGAGAGAGAGAGAGAGAAGCAGCAGATGGAGGAGGGGTTCAGAGTGGTCAGTAATAATAACGAATTGCCATTTCTACCAGAGAAGTTTCTAATCATAGGCTAAAAAAGTAAGATCTCTCCAGCTTGTGTATGAGTCTGCTCTTCCCTGAAGGAGAGGCAGGAATCAGGATTATTCATTGGTATTTGTCTTAACCCAAGTTTCCTAGAAACAAGGATCTGAGGCAAAATTTATGTGCTAATGCTTTGTCGGGGCCTGCGATCCCAGGGCAGCAAGAGTTAAGTAAAGTGCAGCGGTGGAGGAAGGAGAGCAAATACCAGGTCGTGTACTACTCAGCTGGTGACATCTTTATAGGTGACACGGCCAGTTGCTTGATCACATAGGACATTTCTGGAGAGGTCATCTGGAATTACACTGTTTTAGAAAAATTTGTTGGGATAGAAGGGGAGGCAGGGAAAGGAATTTACATGACATCTTGTCATTTCCTGTTTCTCATTGGTTTATGTTTTTCCTCAAGGACATTAAACAGGCCAATGCCCTGTGAGCAGCTGTTGGAGAGGTCATATCTTATGCCCAATGGTGAATGCTTCCTCTGAACCTGGAAGTGGTGGGAAAAGCTAGAGTCTCTGTGGGTTGGGTTAGCTTGTGCGTGGACTCCAGGAAGTGATTGGATTTGGGAGAGAGATGTTGATTATGCAGCCTAAGGGCAGCTGCATGAGTAGATTGCCTCTGTGGCCTGCCATCCGCTAGCTACTACACCTGGGAGTCACTTCTGTGGGGGGGAGGCTGGAGTGGCTCCTCAGAGGGTGGCCTTGAGATTGCCCCAGTTAACTCAGCATCCCAATTATCTCCAGAACATTTGTTATTAGAATTCAGAATGCTTCTCTTTTCTGTACAACCACAGGTGCAGAAGTGCACAAATCACCTAGGACTGTTTGTGCAAGTTTTTATGAGCCGACGCCCCCTTCTTCACAGGAGAGAGTTGGGATAATGGAACCAGAAGAAAGAGGAGTAGCAGACAGGCCATTGAGAGCATTGATTTAATTTTTAATTGAAATGCATGTTTCCCATATTGGAGCTATTATTGGATAGAAGGAAGCATTCAGGGTCCCAGGGGGTGGGGATAGAGCTAAGATTGGATAAGTTTGGAAACGGACTTGATTACAAAAATGTAAACCAGTAAGTTAGAAGCCAATGTGGCTTAAACTGCCAGTGCAGCCAGGGAGCCCATTGGGTGGGAGTCTTTGCATGGCTGGGTGTGGCAAGATGAGGTTTCTGGGGCTGGTGTTGGAGTGCAGTCTGGCAGGACCATTTGTAATTCCTTCATGGCAGACACCGCAGACATGGGAGCAGGATCATGCCCTCAGGACGGTAGGCAAATGGAGAGAGCCTCAGGTAAGATTCCAGTCTTTAGTTGAATACTAGGATGTGTCAGCAGAGAGATAACAGAATGAGGGTTCCCATGAACTGAGCCAAAAATTAGGCTAAAGATTGAAGGGAAGAGAGAAAGCAAGACTTTCCCTCAGGGGCCCCTTGGACACCCTGGCTCATTCAGGCATACTGTACTCTAAGTGTGCTTGAAAATGAGGTTTTCTTACCAAGTGGGTTTAGAAGAAACCAGGAGAAAAGATATAGGGATTGAAAATACGTGTATGATCTGTTGATACATTATCTCAAATGTTACAGGAAGTTGACATTTGTTTTGGGGAAGGTGGTTTCTGAAGACCTCAAAAAAGTCCATATTGCTTATCTCAAAAATATAATACATGGAATTCCTGTTTGGAGTCTGTGTTACTGAGATTGTTTTTAAAAACCACCCTGTTCTTTTTCAATTTTTCTTATAGTATCACAAGATTATTTTCTCATCGGCTTTGAAAATATTTGATACGAAAAACTTCATTATGACCTCAGTCAGCTAGTTTGCTTGCATGGAGATGTCATGGAAGCAGAGGGGGCCAGATACTTTTTAAAGCCCTTTTAATCAATTATAAAGCATATTAATTACAAATTATTTTTGTTCCTTATTTAATTTAATGCATTGATTTAATTTTACTTATTTTATTGAAGACATTAAAAGTTTCTTTTAAAAGACAGAAAACTTCCTTGGAAAGCATGGTTGTCACTCTTGATTCCTTTAAATAATCATTTCCCTCTGACTAAATTGGAATAGAATTACTTGGTAAAAAGTTGTTGATCGGAACATAGAATCTGTGACAATGGTCTCGCAGATTTGTGCCCAATTCCTCTGTTTTTCCACGTTCCATATGTTCCCAATCTTTGTTCCAGCAGACATCCCTTTCAAAAAGTTTCTGTCCCTAGTGTCTGTTTTTTACGCACTGTGCGGTGACACATCTTCCTCTGGCAGCTGTTTTGCTCTGCTCTGCTGCTCTCTTCATCGTCCATCTATTCTTTCTCTTCTCAGATCATAGCCGGTCACAGGCAGAACAACTCAGAAACCAACAGGGTGGCAAAACGGAACAGCTGCCTGGGGGACAGAGAGTGACATTTGTGAGACAAAGAGGGGAGACTCAAACAAACAAGCTGATGCACCTCTGCAGCTCAGAACATTTGACCCAGAAACACATAGGCACACAACTAATTCTTGAGACTGGCAAAGCTTTCTAGCTTGATAAGATGGCTCCACCTCTGAACCTCTGATATTCTTCTCTCCACCACTCACCTTCCCATATATTAGTGAAGAAAAAAGTCCCCAGGCTTTAGCAAAAAAAAAAAAAAAAAAAAAAAAGGGAGACAATTAGACTTTAAGCAAGTCTTGGAGACTATATGAAATCAGCACATTTTGTAATTATCCATTTTATCAAAATGGAAGGGGATGACAAAAAGTCATGATATAAGTAGGTCCTTTAGAACTCATGTTTTTAAGTTATTACATGCTTTGCCTTTCTATATCATTTGATTGAGTCCTGTGAGATTCACAGTTCTTAAGATGTTTTAAAGCTTCAGCAATCTCATTCTGTGTCTTTTCCCCTGTGCACACTCGGAACAGTTGCATTTATTTGTTGGAATTTCAGCCAGAATCCCTTGGCATTATTCTAATTACCTTACCCCAGTCTTCTTGCTTACTCCAGTCTTCTTGCTTCTGTCATTATGTTTGCTTTAGTAAGGATGCTCCTTGGTGAGTTCTTCCTGTCTGTAGCATTTGTATTCATTTTTATGCATTGGTGGCATTTCTGGCAATTCCATGGAGTATTATAGTGTTATTGATTATCAGAGTGGAAGAGGGCAGGGTCCATCCTGCTCAGTTTACAGATGATGTATTTGGGTCTCAGATAGGAAAAATGTCAGGTTCGGTGCTTCCAGCTTGCTTAGGCAGAGTGGGATCAAGTAAGGCCAGCACATATTTCACTACACTCCTGGCATTTATCATTTTGAAAGACACTTTTGGTTTTTTATCTGCAATTTATTGCTTATGGTGCATTATTGCAAAGAAATGTACATTTATTATTTCAATTGATAAAATAAGCCTTTTTAAAAAATTGAACAAATTATTAAAATTTAGTCATGCCATTAATTTAGATTAAAAAAGGCAGAAATTACAAGCTAAAGAACTTCTGTGTTTTGCTTCTCAGGAATAAGAAAGATAGAATGAATATTTTCTTTTATCCTTCTATTTATTCATTCACCACTGTTTACAAGTATTGATTATCTACTATGTAACAAACAGTGTGCTAGATTCTGCATAGATATAAGGATAATTAAGTCTTTTGTGGAAGATTTCTCCCTCAAATGGGATACAACAAACTTGTATATATCCACAATTATAGTATAGCATGACCAACGCTCTAATAAAAGCAGATCCAGAATCCTATGAAAACATGGAAAAAGAAGGGTTAAGTACCAGGAAATCTTCATTGAGGAGATGGCATTTAAATTATGCCTCGAAGGATGTGGTACCTATTGATCGGGTGATAAAAGGGATGGGTATAAATAAGAATCACAGGGAGAGGAGTTGTGAGTAATACGGCTTTGAGAAAGAATTAAATGCTTAAGTGAGAGTATGAGCAGAAGACTGTGAACAGAGTATGTGAGGGATGACTGAACAGAAGATATGAGCTGAAGAATGAGGGAGACGAGGCTAGGAGATTAGTGTCTGATCACGTAGGGCCGCCCTGTGTATGACTCTACAGAGCTTTAGCTAGAAGCAGGGAATTTGTTTAATTCACCCCTGTATCCTCAGTGCTGAAACAATACTCAAATAGGGATGTGTCATTATGATGAGAAAGGACTACACCATTGTTTGATTACAGTTAAGAAAAATATCTAAGAAGCTTTCAAGAAGCCCATGCAAGAGATTGAGGGTCCTAACTGAATAAATAATGGTTGATTTTTTTAGTCTTTTTGGGCTGCTATAACAAAATACCATAGCCTGGGTAGCTTATGAACAACGACAAATTATTTGTTATAGTTCTGGAGGCTGGGAAGCCCAAGATCAAGGCACTGGTAGATTTGGTGTCTGGTGAGGGCCTCTTCCTCATAGACAGCACCTTCCAGCTGTGGCCTTACGTGGTAGAAGGAGCAAACAAGCTCTTTTAAGCCTCTTTTATAAGGACAGTAATCCCTCATGAATTAATCACCTCTCAAAAGACCCCACTTCTTTTTTTTTTTGAGACAGGGTCTCACTTTGTTGCCCAGGCTAGCTAGAGTGCCGTGGCATCAGCCTAGCTCACAGCAACCTCAAACTCCTGGGCTCAAGTGATCCTCCTGCCTCAGCCTCCTGAGTAGCTGGGACTACAGGCATGCGCCACCATGCCCGGCTAATTTTTCTATGTATGTATATTTTTAGCTGTCCATATAATTTCTTTCTATTTTTAGTAGAGGCGGAGTCTTGCTCTTGCTCAGGCTGGTCTCGAACTCCTGAGCTCAAACAATCCATCTGCCTCGGCCTCCCAGAGTGCTAGGATTACAGGCGTGAGGCACCTCGCCTGGCCGACCCCACTTCTTAATACCAGCACCTTGGGGTTAGCATTTCCACATATGAATTTTGAGAGACACAAACATTCAGACTATAGAAGTTGAGATGAAGAAAATTGGAAAGATTTAAAAGGAAAAGTTGACGGGATTGGGGTCTGGCTGGATAAGGGTGGTGCTGGAGAGGGAGGTGTCAAGGAAGATTCCAAGGTCTCTAACATGAAAGTACAGATGAATTATGTCAACTAGAGTTGGATAAAGAGAAGAACTTGAGGGGAAGGTAATGACGGGCTTTAGAATAAGAGTCCAAGTGACAATGCTCAGTAGCAGTTGAAAATGTACATCTGGAGTTCGGATGAAAGATAGTAATATAGATTTGGAAGTCATCCACAGTCAGAGTCAAAAATGTGACCATTGAAGCCATGGGAGGGGTGGATTAGGTTACTCACAGTGAAAATGAAGACAGAAGAGACCCTGGGAGGAAATGCTGGGAGGTCACCATCCTAGTTATGTAGAGTATGATAAATATCAAGATAAAAACTATCTTAAACTACATCTGCGTTAACAGTCATTACTCACCCATTCAACAAATATTTAGGCACCTTCTAAGTTCTACATACTTATTAGGCACTACAGATACAAAGATGAAAAAGAGATGGCCTCTGTCCTCAAAGAGAGTATAGTTAATAATGGGGAGATAGGTAAGAGAAATGGAGAGAATTTAGTGTGGTAGTGGCTGCTGAGTGCTATGTATAGAGGTGGGCTGAGGAAGAACTGGAAAAGGACATCTAATATACAGTTTAGGGATGGGGTTGGGAGGGGCATTGGAGTTTGGGACAGGTACTTTCCTAGAGAATGACAACAGAGCTGAGCTGAGTCATGAGGATGATTAGGTGATACCCAGGTGAGAAGGATGTGAGTGTGTGTGTGTGTGTGTGTGTGTGTGTGTGTGGGTAGGGGGTGAAGAGTCTGATTCTGGGATACTTCCTCCTCTTTCTTTGTTAAGACCTAACTCCTCTGGTGTTAGGGATAAGAAGGGGAAGAAGGACAAATGGCCCTTTTCTAATTGCCTATGATTTTGGCCTCTCTCTATGTTTGATTTTCTATAGGGTGGCCTTTGCTTCTCTAGCTAACAGCTGCTGGCCGTGGAGGGCTTCTGTGTGGCAGGCATTTGAATGCTCACTCTCTCATGGGGTGTGTGGTTTGAGGTTTTTGAAGAGTCCTGCTGGACCTCTTCACTAAACAGAACCTTCTTCCTGGGGGTCTCCTTACCTGACTGCTGAGGGCACTCATGGCGGTGTGTAAAGTAAGCAAAATGGTCACCAGTCATGAATTGTGCCTAAATGATTAAGATTAATGCATTCTTCATGTGACTTGTAATATGCCATTATTATGCAAAACTGATAATTCTGTTCCATTATGCAAAGAATATTTGGCATGATACACAGGATAAACGTACTATTTACTATATCTATTTAAAAGATAGAAAATCTTGAGTTGGTTAAAATTACTCACAAAACATTTTCAGATGTTCATAGGCCAGCGAATGTTGCTGTAGTATAAATGTGTACTCTCTCTCTTAAATGAAAACCATCTGGAAAACTTTTGAAAAAAACAAACAAGGAACCAAGTGATGGTTCAGTTTTAGTACTTGCAGCATCATGCTTATATTAATAAATTCATATAGAAGAGAAAGTTGCAGTTCTAGACCAAGTGCCACTGATTCATGTCATAAAATGTTCGTGGTTGAAACTTTTTTAACAGAAAAATATGCAGTGAAAATCACAAATACATGTTTTCCATAAGATATCTAACTACTGGAGGTAAAACTCATTTCAAAACTGATGAAACTCATTTGGTTAGGTGGAAGTTGTAAACTTTGACTTTTCTTATTGCTGAGAAGTACTAATGGTAATCAAGTGGGCTGTGGGGTCAGACTGCCTTGGTTTGAATCCCAGATCTGCATTCTATTAATAATACTAACGGGGTGATCTTAGCCAAGTTCCTTACTCATTTTTGAGCCCTCTTTTCTAATCTTTAAAATAAGGAGAGCAATAGAACCCACCTAATAGTGTTGATATGGGGAATTAAATCAGATAATCCATGTATGGTCTTTAACATAGAACCTGGTATGGACTAAGGACTCAATCAAAGTTCACTATTACCAATATAGCCTAAAGTAGTTGGTATCACAATGTATTATCATCATAGGCTAGATTTTGATCTTAAATAGTGTGAACTCCCATGAGAAATTATTTTTTAAATCTATACAGATGGTCAAGTTGGTTCAAGTAGGAGTGACCAAATGAGCTAGCAATGTATAAGCACTTTATTTTATTTTTTCAAAGCATACGAATGGTGGTACTAGAGCTTTATGAGTTTTTTGAGGGATAGACATTGAACAAAAGAGGGATGCTTTGTTGAAGAGTGAGATGAAGATGAGAGTCATCACTGGTTTGGGGATTATGAGTGATGGCAAGAGGGGCTAGAGAGTGGGAATGGGTTGTTTAGTCCTTCAGTTTTGGCAAGGGTCACCCATTATCACTTATCAAAGGAAAGAACTACTCAGGTTGTCTTGCTGGTAGCACCTATGCTTATAAATACATGTGTATGATATTGTAAACAGCCTCTTATTTTTCATAGCACTATTACTAAAATAATACACAAAGTGATGTGTATTATCCCCAGTGAACAGATAACAAAAAACACTTAGAGAGTTTGTGAGTCGACACTTTAGGGCCACATGTCCAGCACTATCCCAGGTGCTAAATGTCAACGGTAAGCTTCATGGGGTTTACAAATGTAAAATGAAGTCAGGGGATGAAACAGCTAATTACAGGAAAGAGTGATAATATTATGAAAGAGAAAGTAGAGGGAGCTATTGGAATTTTGGGGACAGAGGCCTTTAATTTTGTTTAAGGAGTCAGAAAGGCCTTCTGGAGAAAATGTGCTTAAGCTGTGACCTGATATGTAAGTTGGTGCTGGCCAAGGAATTTGGAAGGAAGAAAAGGAGAATAAAAGGGAGGGACAAGTGTTCAAGATAGAGGGAAAAGAATGTACAGTAACCTGAAACAAAAGAGAGAGCATGATGTGAAGTATTTAAAATATAGTTTCCTGGTTGAGTGAGGTGGCTCCCACCTGTATCCCAGCAATTTGGGAGGCTGAGGCAGGAGGATTGCTTGAGCCTAGGAGTTTGAGATTAGTTGGGTAACATGGAGAGACCCTTATCTCTACCAAAAAAAAAAAAAAAAATTAGCCAGGTGTGGTGGCATGAACTTGTAGTCCCACATACTTGGGAGACTGAGGCAGGAGGATCACTTGAGCCCAAGAGATTCAGGCTGCAGTGAGCTGTAATCGTGCTATGACATTCCAGCCTGGGTGACAGAGTGAGACTCTGTCACTAAAATAAAAAAAGAAAAGGAAAAGAAAATAGTTTCTTCTCACTAGCTGACAGTCACAAAATGAGTGGGAGATAAAGCACATGTCTTGAAGGAGACAAGAGAACAAATGCATGCTGAGTCCTCAACAAACACGATAACTTGTACCCAGAGAGCAGCCCACATAAGCCACTACCCTGGTATTTTGCTTCATCGGGCCACCAAGTCAGGAAGTTATGTGAAGTTGTCCTTTGGTGACAGGATGTGCTATTACTTGGTGTGTCAAATATTGGTAGTATTCACATTTTAAACAACAATGGGGATATAGAGTTACTATATACATGTGAGCAAGATTTGGCCCCTGTTTTAGGATGTTAGTGAATAGCCTAATACTGCTTGAACCAATTGAAAGGAAACAGATTTTCAGAGAATATAATTCTTAGAACATAATGGAGGTTTGGCTCTTATTTCTCAATCCTATACATCTTCTTTTATTTTAGACACAGAACACGAAGGGAGAGAGCTTGAAATCCCCCAATTCTATTGGCCTGCTTTTTGGAATAGACCAAAATTCACTAGGTTAAATATAGTCTACCATTTGTTTCTAGGGAAAGATTCAAATGTGATTGAGGTTAACCAAACGACACTGGAGTTCAAATATTGTGTGTTTTATTTAAGGTAGAGGAAAGATTTGTAGAGAGACAGGGAAGGGAACTGCACCTTTGGATTGTTTGTAAATGTTTGCACATGGTAGGTGCTCACTAAATGTTTGAGAAAGAACCAATAAATTCAAGGAAAATGACTTTGAAGTTCTAGGACTCAGGAATAGGTTTCAAATACTGGGCATACTTGAAACACACTCTTCATCTTTACTTTCTTAAAAGTGACAAATCCATTGCTTTTCTGGGATTTGTTATAGTGGACCAGAATATATACTGCAGCAGTTACATAGGGCTATATAATTGAAAGGATTCACAAGAGTCCACAAAGTATACTTTCATAAAGACACAGAACACAAAACACAAAGAGAAAGAAAGCATAGGTAAACATTAGGGAGATTTGAGACATCCAGGTGGAGCAATCAGGGATCCTCTCTTGGTTGCATAGGACTCAGTCTCCAGATTATAATCTACTAAAATATGTGAAAGCTAAGCAAAAGTTTACTGAGGGATGTTTTATATCCCACTGGTCATAAAGTCAAAATGAGGCTGTGTAACCAAGTGAACCAAATGTACATTAGTCTGTAAATTTTCAGTAGACAATGTAGACAAGCTGGTATAAGGTACTTGCAGGGGCCTCTCAGACTTTAAAGAGCACATTATAAATCACCAACTAGTATTTTTCAGCCCTATCTTGGATGTGGGTCACATCCATGGTTCCAGGAACCCCTGGAGATAAGCATAGAGCTGTCACAGACAAGCTGTAAGTTAACACTGTCTTTACACATAGACAGAAACGGGGGAAGACAAAAATGGATAAAACATATCAAGGTTCGTTCAATCTAGCCAGTCCCTGGCAAAGTTAAAAAAGAATGAATCCATTTGCTGGTAAGTTTTTATTTCTCTTTTAAAGTTTATCTATGGAACAGAATAAAGAGTTCTCCATGTAATTAAATGTCTGGCAAGTTAATGTGGATAGAGAAATCTGCAATCTTTGACACTGGAGTGAAACTCTGCGACTTTAGGCAGAAGTCCAATTTCATTTTGTTCTATATAGGTATTACAGAGATAGAGCTCATGAGAAGTCAGTCCCCAGGCAACCAATGGTGTAGCAGGAGGCAGGACAAAGCAATTTTTCCTTACTGCTCCCAGCTTGATCTGAAGGAGACTTTCTGATTCCATAGCCAAAAAACCTGGTCTCTAGCCATGGCTCCACCACCAGACATGTGTTTCACCTTGGGCAATTTACTTGATTCCTTTCTTATACAGAAAATGGGGGTAATGATGCTAACCACATAGGGATATTGCAAGAATTAAATGAGCTAGTGTACAAAAAACATGTCCCACAACACATGGAGGCCTTACTTATAATTCTAAAATGTCTTGTCGGAGAGGTGACGATCAGTATTTGTCCTGGTGCCCTCCTCCTTTGAACACAGGGATCCCTTCACACTGTTCCCTCAGCATAAAACCCTAATGTACTATTCATGCATACTGCTTCACCGCTAAACCAACTTGACACACTGTATTAGTTTCTTATTGCTGTTATCACCACAAACTTAGTGACTTAAAACAACACAAATTTATTCTCTTATAGTTCTGGAAATCAGAAGTCTGAAGTCAGTTTCCCTGGGCTAAAGTCAAGGTGTTGAAGGGGTAGTTCCTTCTGGCAGCACTGAATACAGAATTTATTTCCCAGCCTTTTCCAGCTTCTAGTGTCGGCCTGCATTCCTGAGCTTGTGGCCCCTGCCTCCGTCTTCAAAGTGCATCGCTCCAATTTCTGCTTCCATCATCACATTGGCCTCCCTCACTCAGATGCCTCCTCTTATAAGGACCTTTGTGATTGCATTTTGCCCATCTGGATCATCCAGGACAACTTTCCTATCTCATTCTTAACTTGGTCTCATCTGCAAAGTCCCTTTTGCCATATAAAATAAAACCCACAAGTTCTGGGGATTTGGACATTGAGGATCATTATTCAGCCTACCACATATACATTATTTTATTCTCTTACCAGGATGAGGTTGGCTGGCTCCATTTAGGATGTCTACCTATAGTTTAAAGAGCTTGAGTGACTTATCTGCAGTGTTACTAGTGCTGCAGTGTTACTAGTTACAGTGCAGACTTCATTTTACTCTTTGTAAATTCAGGAGGACTTGATTGAAACATTTGGTTAATAATGACATTACTTCTTAGAATACTTATAATTTACAAAAGAGCTTGGCACCAAATAATCTCATTTAGTCAAGACAATCTTATGAGTTAGATTTTATTGATAAAGTTTAAGTCACTTTTCAATATTGTTTATTGAGCTTCTGCAATAACCCGGGCCCTGTGCTAGATGATAGGAATGCTGTAGAGACAGATTCAGGCATGATTTGTATCCATTGTGCAGTTTGTTTTCCATTAAGGGAGCTGGACAAAAACCACAGTAAATTAAATAATTGCAAATTGTAATTAAACGCTTCAGGATAACAGATGAGGAAATGGAAGCTCCAAGTGAGAAAGTGACTCTTACAATGTCATACAACAGTAAATGGAAGAACCAGATCTTCAGTTTATCTTTTTTTTAACTTCTATTTCATGATCTTAGATTTTTGTATACATATTTTTGCAGGTATACCCTGCATACATAGCAATTTTTTTTGTTTTGCTATTTTTTCCCAAGACATAATAGAATCTGTTCAATGGGAACCATTGTTCTCATGGATCATGATTCAGATAATTTATATTAATGGGCATCAATGTACAGTTGTCTCTTGGTGTCTGCAGAGGATTGGTTCCAGGTCCGACCACCCATGCCAAAAATCCCACATACTCAAATCCAACTGGCTGGGCCGAATCTGCCCTCTGTATACAGGGTTTCACATCCAGAAATACTGTATTTTCAATCCAGATTTGGTTCCAGATGAAGAACCCACACAGGCAGAGGGCTGACTGTATTTATTGAAAAAAATCTGCTGATAAGTGGACTTGTGCAGTTAAAACCTGGGTTGTTCAAGGGTCAACTATAGTTGGTTCTCTTGTGATAACTATGCTGCTAGTTCATTTTGCTCTTGTGTTTAATGTTGAGCAGACTTGGTTAGTATCAGACTAAGACTTTATTTTTCATTTTAGAATCATGCACTCAACAGTGTCTACCTGTCAAGAAGATCCACAGCTAAATTACTAACATAATGCTCATGTAAGCAAATTTTTATGAATTATGCTTTCAGAATGATTTATTGCAGCTTTACAGCTTTTTCTGTGACATATTTTATCCACATTTAAAATTTTGTTTAAAATAATAGCAAGCTGAAATATAACTCTAGTAGAAGCTGCAGCTCATTTCGTTAAGAAGCCAATTTTTAGTAAGTTCTCTATATTCTTCACCTTGTTTTTTAATTATTATTTTTAATTGACACATGATAATTATACATACAGGGTACAGTGTGATATATATATATATATATATATATATATATATACACACACACATATATACACACACACAATGTGTAATGTTCAACTCAGGTAATTAGCATATACATCACCTCAAACATTTATCATTTCTTTGTGTTGGGAACATTCAAAAGCCTCTCTTCTAGCTATTTGAAAAGTACGGTAAATTATTTTTAACTATGGTCACTATACAGTGCTATAGAATACTAGAACTTATTTCTCTTATTTAGTTGTAATTTTGTATCCTTTAACCGATCCCTTCTCCCCCTTACCCTTCCCAGCCTCTAGTAACCACTATTCTAATCTCTACATCTGTGAGATCAACTTTTTAATCTGCCACATGTAAGTTAGATAGAACACATAGTATTTATTTCTCTGTGCCTGGCTTATTTTGCTTAATATAATGTCCTCCAGACTCATCCATGTTTCTGCAAATGGCAGGATTTCATTTTTTGTGACTGCATAGTATTCCATTGTGTATGTATATTACAGTTTCTTCATCTATTTATCTGTTGATGGACATTTAAGTTGATTCCATATCTTGTCTAGTATGAATAGTGCAGCTATCTCAACATACTGATTTCCTTTCCTTTGAATATAAACCCAGTAGTGGGACTGCTAGGTCACATGGTAGTTCTGTTTTATAGTTTTTTGTGGACCTTCCGTACTGTTTTTCATGTTTATACTAATTTACATTCCTACCAACAGTGTACACAAGTTCCCCTTTCTTCTTGCTTGATCATGATGTGTCATCTTTTTGATGTGCTGTTGGATTTTGCTTGCTAGTATTTTATTATTTTTTGTTTTTTTAATGATAGCCATTCTAACTGGGGTGAGATGATACCTCATTGTGGTTTTGATTTGCATTTCCCTGATGATTAGTCATGTTGAGAATTTCTAAATATTCTTATTGGCTATTTGTATGTCTTCTTTTGGGAAGTGTCTACTCAGATGATCATTAGGTCAAATTTTTCTAAAATTCTTTTTTTAATTGATATATCATAGTTGTACATATTTTTGGGATTGGCCCGTTTCTTTAAATTGGATTTTTTTTTTCATTATCGAGTTGCTTGAGTTCCTTGTATATTCGAGATATTATTCCCTTGTTGGATGAGTAGTTCACAAATATTTTCTTTTATTTTTTTAAGTTGTCTTGTCACTCTGTTGTTTCCTTTGCTGTGCAGAGTTTTTAATTTGACATAATCCCATTTGTCTACTTTTGCTTTTGTTGCTTGTGCTTTTGAGGTCTTCCCCATAAAACCTCTGCCTAGACCAATGTTGTGAATGTTCTCTTTTAGTAGTTTTTAGTTCTGAGTCTCACATTTAAGTCTTTAATCCATTTGCAGTGATTTTCATATATGGTGAGAGATAAGGGTCTAGTTTTATTCTTCTGCGTATGGATATCTAGTTTTCCCAGCACCATTTATTGAAGAGACTGTTCTTTTCTCCTATGAAGTTCTTGGCACTTTTGTCAAAACTCAGTTGGCTATAAATATATGTATTTATTTCTAGGTTATGTGTTCTGTTCCAATGTCTCTGTGTCTGTTTTTATGCCAGTACCATGCTGTTTTGGTTACTCTAGTTTTGTAGTATATTTTGAAGTCAGGTAGTGTGATACTTCTAACTTTGTTCTTTTCTCACAGGATTGCTTTGGCTATCCAGGGTACTTTTGTCTTGCCATACAAATTTTAGATTGTTTTTTCTCTATCTGTAAAGAATGCCATTTATGTTTTGATAAAGATTGCATTGAATCTGTAAATCATTCTGGGTGGTATGGTCATTTTAACAATATTGATTCTTCCAATCTATGAACATGGGAAGTCTTTCCATTTTTTGTGTTCTCTTCAATTTCTTTCATTAGTGTTCTATAGTTTTCATTGTAGGGGTCTTTCATCTCCTTGATTAAACTTATTTCTAGGTATTTTCTTTGGTAGCTATTATAAATGGGATTTCTTTCTTGATTTCTTTGAGTTACCTAGTTTGTTGTTGGTGTATAGAAATGCTACTAATTTTTATATGTTGATTTTATATCCTGCAGTTTTACTGAATTGGTTTATCAGTTCTAAGAATTTTTTGGTAGGGTCTTTAAGTTTTTCTATGTATAAGATTATACTGTCTGCAAACAGGGACAATCTGACACCTTCCTTTCCAATTTGGATGCTCTTTATTTCTTTCTCTTGCCTAATTTCTCTGGCTAGGACTTCCAGTACTATTTTGAATAAGAATAGTGAAAGTAAGCATCCTTGTCTTGTTCCAGTTCTTAGAGGAAAAGCTTTCAACTTTTCTGTGTTCAATATGATGTTAGCTGTGAGTTTGTCATGTATGGTCTTTATTGTATTAAAATGCATTCCATTTATACATAAATTGTTGAGAGTTTTTTTATCATGAAGGGATGTTGAATTTTATGAAATTTTTTTCTATGTCTATTCAGATGATTATATGACTTTTGTCCTTCACTCTGTTGATACAATGTATGACATTTATTGATTTGTGTATGTTGAATCATCCTTGTATCCCTGGGATAAATCTCACTTGATCATGATATATAATCTTTGTGATGTGTTGTTGGATTTGGTTTGCTAGTAATTTGTTGAGGATTTTTGAATCTATGTTCATAAGGGATATTGGCCTGTAGTTTTTTTTTTTTAATCTTCTTTTTAAATTTTATTTTATTTTTTATTATTATTTCAGCATATTGTGGAGGTACAAAAGTTTAGGTTACGTATATTGCCCTTGCCCCCTCACTCCCCCCCTCCCCGAGTCAGAGCTTCAGACGTGTCCATCTCCTAGACAGTGTGCATCACACTCATTATTGTGTCCTTGTCTGGCTTTGGTATCAGGGTAATGCTGTCCTAGTAGAATGAGTTTGGAAAAATTTTCTTCTTTTCAAATTTTTGGAATAGTTTGAGAAGAATTAGTGTTAATTCTTCTTTAAAAGTTTGGTAGATTTCAGCATTGAAGCCACTTCATTGTGGCCTTTTGGTTGTTGGGGGACTTTTTCTTTACTGATTCAGTCTTGTTACTCATTACTTGTCTGTTCAAGTTTTCTATTTCCTCTTGGTAGGTTTTATGTGTATTTATCCATTTCCTCTAGTTTTTTCAATTTGTTGGCATATAGTTCATACTAGTATCTAATAATCCTTTGTATTTTTGTGCTATCAGTTGTAACGTCTCCTTTTTCTTTTCTGATTTTACTTATTTGGATCTTTCCTCTTTTTTCTTAGTGTCGCTAATGGTTTGTTAATTTTGTTTATCTTTTCAAAAACCAACTTTTTCTTTTGTTGATACTTTTGTATTTCTTTAGTCTCAATTTCATTCATTTCTGCTCTGATATTTATTATTTTCTTCTTACTAATTTGGGTTTGGTTTATTCTTGCTTTTCTAGTTCCATGAGGTTCATTGTTAGATTGTTTAGTTGAAATCTTTTTACATTTTTGATGTAGGTGTTTATTGTTATAAATTTGCCTCTTAGTACTGGTTTTATAGTATGCCATAGGTTTTTGTATGTTGTATTTCTATTTTCATTTGTTTCAAGAATTTTAAAAATTTTCTTCTTAATTTCCTCATTGATCCATTGGTTGTTCAGAAGCATATTGTTTAATTTTCAGGTATTTGTACAGTTTCCAAAATTCCTCTTGTTATTCATTTGTAGTTATTCCATTGTGGTCAAAAATATTCTTAATCTGTTTTTGGTTTTTTAAAATTTGTTGAGATTTGTTTTATGGCCTAACATATGGTCTATCCTGAGAATAATGTGTGTTCTACAGCTGTTGAGTGAATGTTCTGTAAATGTCTGTTAGGTCCATTTGGTCTATAGTATAGTTAAAATCCAATGTTTCTTTGTTGATTTTCTGTCTAGATTATCTATTCAATGCTGAGAGTGGGGTGTTGAAGTCCACAGCTATTATAATATGAAATATATCTCTCCCTTTAGATATAATAATATTTGCTTTGTATATCTGGGTGTTCTGGTGTTGGTTGCATATATATTTATAATTGCCATATGCTCTTGCTGGATTTATCCCTTTATCATTATATAATAGCCTTCTTTGTCTGTTTTTACAGTTTTTGACCTAAAGACTATTAATCTGATTAAAGTATAGCTACTCCTGCTTGCTTTTGGTTTCCATTTGTGTGGAATATCTTTTTCCATCATTTTAGTCTATGTGTGTCTTTATAGGTGAAGTGAGTTTCTTGTAGGCAGCATATAGTTGGCTATTGTCTTTTATCTATTCAGCCAGTCTATATCTTTTAATTGGGGTATTTAATCCATTTATATTGAAGGTAATTTTTTTTTAATTTCAAAGTGTTATAGGGGTACAAATCTTTTTGGTTACATGGATCACTCTTATAATGCTTGGGTCAAGGTTATAAGTGTGCCCATCACCCAGATAGTGCTCACTGTACCCATTATGAAGATTATTATTGATGGGTGAGGACTTCCTTTTGTTATTTTGTTGTTGTTGTTCTAGTTGTTTTATATATCCTTTGTTCCCTTTTTCCTCTCTTATTGTTTATCTTTGTGGTTTGGTGGTTTTCTGTAGTGATAAGATTTTATTCTTTTCTCTTTTTTATTTGTGTATCTGCTCTTCCAATAAGTTTTATACTTTCATGTATTTTATAATGGTAGTTTTCATCCTTTCACTGCCAGATGGACAGCTCCCTTAAGCATATGGAAGCACTGAAAAAATTGTGTATCTATTAAAAATTCTTTCTCAAGTAATGATGAAGATTAAATTTTAGTATGTGTTGGTCTATATTCACTTTTTAGCTCTGCTAGGAAAATAAAGCTTCTAAATTTTTGCCTAATGCATAGAAACATAAGATGAAAATTGCTTCCTTTTGTCCATCCTCATGACACTTGGCAGGAAATGATGATTCAGCATCTATCCAGGGTATCTTTTTTAAAATTTACACATATTGCTTACTTCAATCACCCCTCCCAATGGTCTATTCCCTCTTCTAATTACACTCATGGAAAAGAAATGCCTTAATATTAAACTTCTTCAATAGCAAATCAGAATGCAGTAAATAATTTATAATTCCCTTTTGGAAATTAAACAGACTTTTCCTGTCATACTGTTGACTCTTTCACACACTTTCATGCTATATTTCATGTGAGGCTCATATTCCTATGTGAGTTTGGGCTAGAGCAGTGACCACTATTCAGCTACTATCTAGGATTGATAAATCACTTTGCTGATAATATCTCTGCTTTTATCTGCTTTATGAATTGGCCTCCTACATAAGATTACATGTAAAAAATGTTACATGACTATGTAAAACATTGAACAACCACAGGCTTATGACTTTTTGGCTTTTTCAGGTTTTGCATTTAGGGTTATGCTAACTTGCAAATGTACTTACAAATAGTTGCTGTGACATGGAGATTATCTCTTTCTTAATAGTTTTAAAGAATTCAACAGGCAAATTCTTTTACCTTAGGAAGCTTTTTAAAAAGTAATTGCTCAATAAATTTTTGATTTTTTTCTGATTTTTCACTTCCTGAGTTATTTAGTTATTCATATTTTCACAGCAACAGCTGCACTTTACCTAAATCAGTGGTTCTCAAAGAGTATTTTCCAGACTAGCAGCATCAGCATCACCTGGGAACTTGTTAGAAATTAGATTTTTTGTATGTGTACCACCCCAGACCTACTGAGTTAAAAACTCCTATTTTAACAAGCTCTGTAGGTGATCATGTTCAAATTTTAGGTCTTCAAACTTATTGGATTAAATTTTACATCCTTACTTATGGTTTAAAAATGGTGTAAGTCTTTTTCACATTTTTAATTGTATCCTCTTTCTAGTTCTTATTTTTTGGTCTTTTTTTAAATGAATGAATAGCTTTGTAAGAATTTAATCTATTTATTTTTCTTGGCTTTTCAAATAATCAGCTCTTGAGTTTATTTATCAACTGGCTTTATTACCTGATGCTACATGGGAGAATTATTAATACCAACATTAAGCAAAGAGTAATTTTAAAAAATAACAAGGGCATTACGATAATTTTCTATAATTATAGTAATTAATTCAGATCTGTAAAACTTATAGCTTTGAAACAAAAGTGTTTACATGCCATATTTTCAGTTCCAGTGTCTGGGGCACAGATGAATAAATCCTGATACTCTGGAGCATCCTACATAGAATTATCCACATGAGAAACAACTTAATTGCAAATCATTGCCAACTGTTTGGAGAGTCTGCTTTTATTATTTTCTACTTGGGTTTCAAGTTTTTGGAACCATTTTTTATGTGTGTGTGTGTTCGCTGTGTCTTAACTCAAGTGGTAGTCACACAGGCTTGTCAGAGAATCTCACTTCTAATGCTACTAAAAATGTCTGGGTGGGTTTTTGTGATACCAGTGACCCCACTCACACACCAAGGTATTTATGATGTAATATAGGCTATACTTTAAATCAGACCATCCCAAATGTATCTCTTTCTAAATTTGGTGAAAACAGATTTAGCGATTTTTGTGTGTGATACATTGAGAGGAAGTGATCAATAATCAGAAGCTTAACTTTATTTATAAAGTCTTGTATCTGTTTTCTAATGCATTGATTGTGGCTTTTATCTTTATTATTTCCATTTTCCAGTTTTTCTTAGAATGCTTTCTTAGAATGCTTTAGTTGTCCATTTGCTATCTTCATGAGATGGACACCCAGTTTATCAATTTTCTTTTTCTCCTTACATTCTTCAGCACTTTTTCTTATCCTTCTTTTATTGAATTTTAGTCTTTTTATTCTTTAAATTGTTTTTGGGTGTTAGAAGCCAAGTCTCTTTTCAGCTTAACATTTCTTTTTTAAAAAATAGCTTTGAAATATAATTTACATACTCTACAATTTACGCATTTCAAAAGTGTAAAATTCACTAACTTTTTATGTATTTACAGAGTTGTGGCATCCTAAGATTTCTGAATCCTCAGTATAATGTTATTTCCCCCATGTTTTGCAGCATTTTTACCAAACTTTTTTCGCTGTGTTTTCTGATTACTTTCTTGAAATGGTGAGGGATTTATTTAGATACAGTGTTACCAATAAACAGGGTAAGTGAATTGCCCTTCGGCCCCCGTTCATGTGAGTACCGGAAAGATACCCCTCACAAGCAAACACTGGAATGGTCTACCTCTGTGGTCCCCAATCCCCGGGCCACAGACCGATACTGGTCTGTGTTCTGTTAGGAACCGGGACACACAGCAGAAGGTGAGTGGCAGGGGAATCTTTGTGTTTACAGCCACTCCCCAGCACTAGCATCGCTGCCTGAGCTCTGTCTCCTGTCAGATCAACAGCAGCATTGGATTCTTATAGGTGTGTGAACCCTACTGTAAACTGTGCATGCAAGGGATCTAGGTTGTACGCTCCTTAGGAGAATCTAAGGCCTTATGATCTGAGGTGGAGCTGAGGCAGTGATGCTAGCGCTGGGGAGTGGCTGCAAATGTAATAAATGTGATGCGTTTGAATCATTCCCAAACCATCCCCCCTTGCCCTCCCACCCTCAGTCTGTGGAAAAATTGTCTTCCATGAAACCAGTCCCTGGTGCCAAAAAGGTTGGGGACTGCTGGTCTGCATGTACAACTATCAGCCCTGTTTCATCATCTGGAAAACATTCATCTACCATGACTCTTATGGATGGTGGTAAGATCTTCAACATACCCTGCCTGGTTCTTAGACACTTGAACTCATGGAATAGTTGAAAATCCATGTCCCCAGTTAGCATATACCGCCACTGGGTATTTCCTGTGCGGCCCCATTTAGTTGGGATGGATCTGATATTCTATCCTGTGAATTGAGATGGGTCACAAAAGAAATCTTTTTCCCAGATTTGTTTACTTTTCCTTGATCCCCATCCTGATTTCCAAGAGGGAGGCAAAATTAGGTGTCTTTTGTCATAATGATTTTATTATATTTAGGGTGACTAACGATCTTGGTTTGTTCAGGACTTTCAGTGCTGAAACTGGGAAAATCCCAGCAAACCAGGACAAGTGAGTCACCCTCAGTGTAGCCACCACAAAGAAGTGATGTAATGAGAGGGGCAGATCCTCCATAAGAGCACTCCATGCAGAAGCAAGAGGTTATGCCATTTCCACTCTGTGCTCAGAGTTGGCCACCTCCTAGCATTATGACTCAGAGGATAGCCTTTACGGAGCTTACTCTACCTGGGAATGGGAGGAGGGGACAGGAAATTGTGTACTATCTGTGCACACTATCTTCTCTCTTGTGGAGATTGTCAAAACACTTCCGTCTTCTTGTAAAGGAGAAACATGCAGAGGTGGTACCTCTAATTCCCAGGTCTTTTCTAAGGCTCTTTTCTTTAGGGTGCGGAGCCAGGCAGCTCAGGGTAGAATCTCCACTCTGCCGCTTGCTGGCAGTGTAATGGAAGACAATTAACTTACCTCTCCATGCATCAGTTTCCTCACCTGCAAATGGAAATAATAATTGCTCCTACCTATAAGTCAATTAAAATAGTAAGTACTCAAAACATGCTATTAGTATTTATTATTTTTTCTGTTTATATCATATATGTAGAGCCATTTGATTTGGCTTTCCATTCATCCTTTCACCCCAAGTTCCTGGTACCCTGATTCTGAACTGAGTGAGGACTTAATGATTACAGCTTTTGTTTGGATGAGCAAAGCACCTCATGGTTATAACTGGCCTTGGGCCTTGAATTTTGTTTATTTATTTTTTGGTAGAGATAGGGCCTTGCTACGTTGCCCAGGCATGTCCTGAACTCTTGGCCTCAAGCGATCCTCCCGCCTTGGCCTCCCAAAGTGTTGGTATTACAGGTGGAGCCACCAGACCTGGCCCTTTGTCTGTATTTTTAAAGTTCTTTTAGTATCTCAGGGCTTACTTACTGCTTGGCTATGGATGTTGGTCAGGGGTTCACAGAAATCCTTTCTTTCATGGACTCTCCTCTGAAATTTTGCCTCTTCAAAGCTTCTGTTTTCCATGGATCTTGGGTAACCTATGCTACTTTGATGTCAGTATCTTCCTCCAGCACCTTTGTCTAAGATTCTGTTTTCTCTAAAATTCGTATGCTAGCATATCAGCTTTGACTGAAGCACAGAACAAATAAGGAGGGAAAAAGGCTAGGACAAGAAGCCTTTACATCTGAAAAATACCTGAAATGAACTAAAACTAAAAACCTTTACATGTAAGTTCTTCCCAGTCCGAGGCCAGCTTTCCCTGGCCCCAGAAGTGAATTATTACCAAGACCAATTTCTGCTTGCTTTATATGAGGTATTTCCAACACGATCTAGCTCTTCATTCTCAGCTTTGTGGTCCTGAGTGAACCTGCTCTGACTTTCAGAATGGTTCCCTCTTCCTTTTAATTCTAGATGACTACTGCAGGCAGAAATCAATATCCTCTTCAATTCAAGAGCTTTCCCCTGCACATGGGATTTTGTTCATAAGGAGGACACTTTCTGTTTGAGGATCCCATTGTGAGCCTGCCACTTCCCTGCACACATTCTGTGTTCTGTTGATCTACACCAGATGTTAGTCATTTCCAAAGAGGAAGAGAACAGTTGGGTTCCTGAATGAGTCACACATTCTGTCCTGTCACTTTCTGCAGCACTGGGACCTGAGGAAGAAGTTAGTTAGCTGTTTCTCCAGATGGAGGTAGCTGGGGCTTTACCATCCTGACTCGTCAATGTACCATGGCTGAAGATACCTCCATTGAGTTTCTGAGGATTATTTGAATAGAGGAAAGATTAGGCAAAATTACCTTTTCTTACTTGCAAAATCTTTGGCCTCAATTCCTTACCTATTATCTCCCTTGGAGAAACTGAGGTGCAGGGGGTCATTTTGCCAGGTTAGAAGTGGGTCTTGGCCTTTACTATTCCATACTGAGGCAAGAACTTCTGAACCTCATCATTCTTTCCATTGACAACTCCCTTCCCTAATAACAGGGTCCAAAATTCTCAGTATTGACTCACACCAGTGCTTAAATTCATCCTAGGGAATGTTTTCCAAAATGCATTCTGAGGAACATTAATTCTGGGAGATCTCCTTAAAAAAGAGGTCCACAATGGCATGTTTAGGAAATGCACTATGCTATAATACTCTTAATACACTTAAACTATATCCTGTGGAACTAGTGTTTCACATAAGATACTTTGGGGAATGTTGAAATAAGCAAATTAAGATATATACATAAATTGGCATACTATACAGCCTTTTAAAAATGAGTTACTTGCGTATTTTTTGACATGAAAGGTATTCATTGTGAAGAAAAAAAATGTTATAAAATGGCATTATCTGATACCATTTTGTTAAAAAAAGTTTTAAGATGTTTAAAAAGGCTTGGAATATTATTTAATATATAGCAACATGTTACTACTGCTTGTCTCTGGACAATGAATATATGAGTAATTTTTTTTGCATTTTTTTCTTTTGCTAAGTTGTGTTTTCTAATTTTTTTCTATAGTGAATGCATAATGAAATAGTATTACATTTTTTCAAAAGAACGCTTTGTATAGCTGCATTAATTTTGTTTCCATTTTATTTTTTAAGTCAATTATTATCTCTCCTCCAAATTTTTCTCAACGCCAAGAAATCTGAATTGCTAAACATAATGAGAATAGTCTTTTCTGTCTATACTTTTCTTTTTAGCCAGGCCTCTCTACTTCTCCCTATTTTTAGCAGAGTATTAGGAATTATATGTGAGTGCCTTTGCTACGCTCTAAGGAGCGTTCTAGGAGGAATTGGAGCCTCCAGGCCTGTTACTTTTTGCCCTAACTTCATTCCATTTAGATCAGAACCCTCAAAGGAGATGGGAAATGCCAGCAATCACATGAAGATACTCTTCACTTGAATCTACAACTGAGGGCAAACAGCCTTTCTTACCCACAGCAAAACTTTGGAGAAAGATCTTTTCTGCAGATTTATCTGGCACAATAGTCAGTCCAAAAATTGAACTCCTATGCAAAATTATTTCATTTGATAGGGAATAGATTGTTGAGCAGCAAGCAAAGATGCATTTTCATTAACTCTTATCTGTGTCAATATAGGTTGTATGGTGTAGGGCCACTTCTCTCGTCACCCAGTGAATAAACCAACATATGACTTTCTGCTCCCCACATCATGCTGTTGAAAAAGAGACAAGGGTGCATGAGTATCACGCTCACACAGGGAGAACCACTGACAGTAAAGTTGCCAAGTCTTTCTTGAGAACAATCTTGTTCTCCTTACTACCCTGGCATCCTTTGTAGTGGGTATTCTTCTTTCCAAAGGAAGAGAAGTGAGCACAACAGAATTTAGATTGTACGTGAAGTCCTGTACTTTGTTAGGCCCTATCAGGATTGCCTTTAACAATGCTTTATTCGTTTAATTAGTTTTCGTTTTAGCAAATATTTTATACTTTGCAGTCTAGTGATTAACCCCATCGATCGTCTTTTTGCCTTTTCAAGTGCAGCAACTTATTAGAGATTTTTATTATTACCCTGTAAATTCCTCAGACTTGCATTCTGTGGCATTAGCTGCATAGTCTACATTTTGTGAGCTCCTTTAATTGCTTCTCTGAAGTGTGGACATATTTTGTGAGAAGGTCACAGTAGTTTTCATTAATCCAGTGTTACTTTTAGAATCTCATGACTTTCATTTAAATCCAAAATTCCATTAGATCTTCCTTAATTATTTCATCAAATGAGTCTGTTTTCTATTTTGTAAGGACGCTTTCCTTTATGAAAGGTCAGCCCCGTTGACATATTTTCAGTTACATTGGTCTTTTTGTGGGACATAAGTAGAAAATTTCATAGCTAGCTAAGGACAGGGAACAGGGGTGGGAGAGGCCGTGACTATGCAGTCTGTGAAGCATGCAGTCCATTGACTTCCTGCCTTATTCCTTAACTACTGGACTTTTTATTCATCTCTCAATTTATTTGAAAAAGGATGAGGTCTTAGCGATCAAAATTTCAAATAGTTAATTTTGCTACTAATGTAACTGATGTTTGAGGTTAAAATGAACCTTTTGGATTCTTTGTGGAATATATGCTATGCTTGTTTCAAAATAATATCATTAATGTAAATTTAACTTGATAAAAATGTATTGAGACTGTGTTATGAACTGGAAGTAAAAAAAATGCCTGGCTTCTTTTTTCTAGGTATTTACAATATAGTGGGAAGTTAACTTCTTACAAAGAAGATCTGTTTGTGTTTTGAATATTTTAGAATAACAGGATGTGAATTACTACTGTGGTAGTAAACAATCTTAATTATTTATTTACGTTCCTGTCTGTATAGCATTTCTAAGGTTCTTTGAACATTACTCTAGCTTAAACAAAAACCAGAACTATGTGCACTTGGAAGGTCTTGTGTAGGGTAGCTGCCACTTTAAAAAGACATACTGGTGCAAGAAATGCTCAGAGAAGAACCAAACCAATCAAGGTTAGAGTGATTTCCACAAGTGGACTGATAAAAAAGTGATGACTTGGAGGAAATATGATTGCAGTCTACATACTCACTGAATACACTCCAAATTGGATACAAACGGGCACACCAAATACATATAATTTGCATACAAATGAGCATACCAAATTTTAGAATACTGATGTTTGCAAATCTTAAAGCTTGAAAGAGGTCACTTTAGGACAAATAATAGCAAGTGCTACTTTTCACAATAGATAGTTATAGTAATCATTCAGTCTGAGATGGTAAATGGGCCTTTTGAGGCTGATATCATGCAACTACCACACTTTCCCATAAAATATCTCTTGTTCCTACTGCTGCTGCCAGGATGTGGTACTGAATGGATGTTTCTAGTTGAGTCTCACATAATATTATTAATTCTTAGAGTTGCTATCTTTCAATGAGTTAAAAGGCACCCTTGAAAGAGTGTTCTTAAATGTCCCAGTGTATATCACACGTTTAAGTATCACACAAACTGCAAAAGAACCACATTAATTTGTCCCTTGTATACTACAAACTCAGACCTGGCCAAGAAAAGTGCTATTTTGCCAAACAGAAACTAACCAACAACTGTTCTATCTTGGAATGGATGATATTGCTTGATTGCATAATAGAAGAATTACTTTTTTTCCAAGCACTGTCAAGGTAATTCAAAGTGTTACGCTTGATCAGTGTGTAATTATGTTTCCCCGCTAAGTTTATAATATCAAAGTCAGATAAGCTCCTCTTGCTTTTAGTAGTACAGTTCTGGTAATATTTGCTGAATGAATGAGTGAATGAATGAATAAAAGAACATGATTTGAGTTACCATCTTTGCCCTTTCTGCTCTGAGCACTGGATTAGTCCATTAATGTACTAATCACTATGTGTATAAGTGTGTATTAATGGACCATGCATGAAGTCCCTCGTTCCTAATGACATAAGTGTGATTTTTTTTACAAACCAAATTCCAACCACGAATAGGTAAATAATAAATATATATAAGAACTATGTATCTTATATCTTCTATTAGTCAGCATTATAGTTAATTCCAAGGAATGTTGAGATGTGTGCTAATGGTTTTTAGGATTTTACTAGGAATTATATACAATGTCTGGATGATGCATTTTCACTAATATACATTCACCCCACCTGTGCTTTTGTGCAATGCTATACCGGAGAGGCATTTTGATAATTAAATGAGATACTATACATAAAGGGTTAGAACAGCACGTGGGATGAATTGATTGTTCAATAAACATTAGCCATTATTATGTTCTTATTATTGCTTCAAGCTTACTACTGTCAAAAGCCAAAATTACAAAAAATTTAAAGATCTTAATTGCCTTTTATTTACAATTCTAGAATCAGACAACACCTCCTTCTATAAAATAGAATGAGTGTTCTGATGAGCTGAGCAGAGGAGGTTGGCTTTGTAGACAGAAAAGGGCTGAGGAAAGCAGAAGCAGAGAACCAAAAATGGATTGGTCATTTTAAAGTTATTTTCCTTGTAAAGGTTAAAGCAGAGGGGACTTCCTTATCATGCAGGCTAAAACCGACCTGTGTTTGAGGATTTGGCTTCTCTCTCTTGCAAGGTCAGATAAACAACTTTGTTTTGATTTGGAACTTCAGTGTGAATGGCTGCAGTTTGGTTTGGTCTGTTGGGTCTAGTGCAGGAGCTCACTCAGTCCAAACCAATGGCCTCCTATAAATTTTATCTAACACTATCTAATAACCATGGAGATAGTTGATCTCCTTATAAACCTGAGAATGCTACACCGGAACTTCAGTTCCTTATCTGAATGAGTCTCTATTTTTAATTTTTCAAAATGATTGGAATATAGTCTTTGCAGTTTGCCATCAATTTTTAAGAATATACTTTCCCAAAAGTTTATAACTGAAGCTAGATAAATTCCAGGACTAGTTAAATTAATTCAGAGCTGTTTGTAGGTTGGCAAGTGGGGTCACATAAAGCCATGAAAGATTTACCCAGATCTGTGTGTGCAAATGTTCCATTGTGGTCTATACATACTGCTGCTACAAAGTCGCCCTGTCCAGGAGCCTCAAGAACTTCACTCTTCTTGTGGATGTGCAGCCACAGATCAATCTAGCCTTTTTAGCTTCTTAACCTTTATCCTCCTTTCCTGTTTTCTAGCTTCTGTAGAGGTTGTTGGCTTTCCAATCAGACCTCCAAGAACTCCCTGCTGATGGGCAACGATGGAGGCATAATTCCAGCAACACTCCAAACAGCGTGTTGCTTTGGAGAACTGTTTCTGATACATTCTGGAGTGGGAATGGGATCAATCTTTTAACATTTTTATTGTACGATGATGTCTTGTTAATGTAACAGCTTTCATTTTAAAACTGTCCTTATATCCATACTTTCAAATCCAACAAATTGGGTAATTTGCAGTTGGTTTCCTATTCACTGATGCCTGTTATTAAGGTCTATGATTTTCTTTCTTTAGTTAAATAAATAAAGCATATCAAGATTTATAAATCTATTCTAAACATTTAAGAATTCAAAACTATGCAGCATGACACTTTTCTTTCATTTGCCTCTCATTTTGCTTCTCCTTGGGTAGTAAAGATATATTTTAAAACACATTTTTTAAATCTAGAGAATTCTATTGTACATGTGTTTGTTAGTGTTGCTGCAAATTTCATTTGAATTTCTTTCACATCAGTCATTTAATGGAGTCTCAGCATGTAGGAAGTGTGGATGAAAGATCATGGTTACTTATTTACAAATTTCACAAACTTGTTTTCTTTAGAAGTTTTGTTTCTACTGTTTCCACTTTGGGCAAATATTATTTATATACCGTATAGGTAGTATACGTAAGTGTTACATTGTTATGAATGCCTGATTTAATAAATCATCTAGCATACACAGTATATGTAAGTATAACACACTTGTGAATGTCTGATTTGATGAACAACAATGTCAATAAATAGTTGCTACTTCCAAACTTTGGCCACTCTTCCCAGATTTTAGAAATATACACAGGATAGTTAGGGCAAAGGATTGATAAAATTGTGATTCAGGGAACATTACTACCTAAAAGTTGTCACTCCTCTGCTTACATCATTCTTAGACTATCCTCCAAATCCCTTAATATGAACCTTCCTAACCTGGCTAGTGGCTACTGCAACAGTCCCATGTTGCTCTCCCCCTAGACACTGTGCTTCTGCAACACAGGCTTTCTTTGCGTCCTTTCCAAATTCATTCCAGAATCAAAGGACTTAACATTTACTCTCCCCTCTGCCTGGAAGGCTCTTTCTCAAGGCTTTGCAGGGCTCTGTCCTTTATGTAATTCAGGTCCCCTCTCAAATATCACCTCCTCAGAGAACCTTTTCATCACCCTCTAAAAGAATCCTGCTTTTCACCACTTCCCTCATTCCACCGTCTATCCCCTTATCTTGATTTATTTTTCCCAAATTATGTATTGTTGTTTGAAACTAAATTGTGCATTTGCTTATTTATTGTCTGTCTCCCTCACTAGAATGTAAATTCCATGAAGACAGGGACATTATGTGAATTGTTTATCCCCAGCAGCAAGAATAAGGTCTGGCCCAAAGTGGGTCTCCAGAAACACTTACATGAATAAAGGCGCACATGAATTTGTATGCTGATTAGTCTGAGCCAGCCATTGTGATAGGCAGCTATATTTTCTCCTTTAGTCTACCTGACTACAGAAGATGACTGTAACCGTTTCCATTTTATTAAAGGGGAGCCTGGGATTCGGAGGGTTTGAGTCTAGAGTCATATAGCTTGCAAGTGGTAGAGCTGAGATTCAAGACTAGGTTTGTTTGATTTCCTTTGATTTGTCTAATTCAAAATAAAACATATTATTTCTGTTCAGGAAAACCAAGGGAGGAGAGCTTTGCTTTCTGTAGGATATTTGTGTAGGGGAAGAATAATAATTTGTTTCTTTAACACTCTTAGGTTCTTAGTTGGAATGGACTCCTGTAACAAAAGACACATTAGCAAGAGAAAAACAAATAGAAGTTCATTAACCTGTATATTTTGTATATAAATGAAAGATACCCAGGGAATGAGTAATTTTCAAAGAGATGGCTTGTTCTCAAAATACTCTGAGGCTGATGTTTCCTTTAAATCAGTCTAGAGATTGAGAGGGTAAGCACATTGTCTATGGATTGAATCTGGCCGTTAGACGTGTTTGGTTTGATTACAAACTCTCCATTTCTGTCACAGGCCCTAATATTTTCTATTGTTTTAACAGCAGACACTCATTTACCTATCTTCCTGATCCCTGAAGACATTTCAAATTTAATCCTTGCTTTGGGTATTGAGGACGAACTGGCTGTCTAAATGACCAAAATGATACTCATATTTTGATTAGTACTCTAGCATTAAAACCTGAAATTGAATTGGATTTCACTAGTAGTTGTGAAGACTATTTATCACCTGTAAATCTCAACTTTCTTATTTGTAAAGTGTCAATAATAATAACCCCTAACACTGGGGCTGTTGTAAAGATTGCATGAAAGGATGTCTGATATATATTACATGTTCAATAATGAAAGTTATTGTTGTTATTCTAATTTTTGTAGCCATATCAAGTGAGCTTTCAAATATCCATGGTTGAGATCGAAAGCTAATGGAAGTAACTTTATAAAAAATTAACATTTGTACCATAATATGTATGCCCGTTGTAGTTATTAACCTCACTCAGTAAGTAAAGACAGCAATATATTTTGGATTACGTCCATTTTGAGAAACCCACTTTCTAAGAAGTGTTTCTGGGAATAACTTCTCACCAAAGAATGGAGTGCACGGTTTCTGGCCATGACTCCATTCCTGAGGGCATCATCTGTCATTCATGACAAGTGCCTAGGACCCAGACACATGGGACTCCCTTAAGCATTTAAAAGGACTAAAGGAGGTAATTTTTTGGCAGCTGAACAGTATAACCAATCACTGCATCATTATTACATGCTATGGTTGATGTACTTTTTGGCCCAAATTTCCGTGGCAACATAACTTACCAAATGACTTTACCTCCGTGCCCCTTTGAGTGGCACAGATGGGGATGTAAATAAGTGGTTATGAGAGAGGAAATTACCATAATGCATCTGAATTTATGACTTCGGGATATCACATAGACAAACACCTAGGCAGCAACTAGTCTACTTTTTAAATAAAATACCTTTGCCTATTAATAATAAATACCTTTTCATTTGCAGGCAGATTTCAGTTATATTTAATAATAATATAAAAATAGGAAACCTAGGAGACCAATGAATTTTGTAAACACAAATATCTTCACTCGGTCAATGATACCTAATATAGTAAATTCTTCCCATTGAATTGCACTCAGTACCTCAACAATCTTGCCAAACAATATTTTTTTGAGTATAAAATAGCAGCATGTTTTGAAGATGGACAATAGGAACTTTTTAACCCCTCATTCTTCCAGGAAAGAAGGTGAAAAATAGTAAGGTATATAATGAAATGTATTTTGCCATCAGAAAACCTAGCTTTGAGGGCATAGTTCCAATACGTATTATCTGAATCTTCATTTCACCACTCTCCTTATAGGTACAGCTTCAGTACCCCCATTTTTCAGATGCAGAAACTGAAGATCAGGTAGGTTAAGAAAATTTGCCAAGGTCATGTGTGTAATTAGGGCCTGAGTCAGGATTTTGAAACCTTGATAGACTTCAAAGCCCAGGCTCTGTACATCATGACACACTGCCTTGTCAGGAAGTGCTGTTTCATTACGAGTCATTATTGGTAAGAATCTGAGAACAAACAGGTGTTCACCCCAATCCTTTGGGACCAGAAGAGTGAGACCAGGATGGTGAGACTCAGGAAACAACAGAACATTCTCCCCAGGGCTGCCTCTGAGAGCAGATAGCAAGACAGGGGCGCTGAGGGTGAGTCAGAGAGTAGCTCCTAGTAATGAATCAGTTGACAAATGGCTGCACATGAAAAAGGAGACCAGCTGTGTACTGAGAGGCCAGAAAAGCAGAAAGACCTGCAATGCCAATGTAGATTTGGCCAAAACAGGAAGAAAGTTGGGGAAAAAAAAGAGAAGCAGGGGTAGTGTGGAATAGGCTAAAAGATTCTGATCCTTGTTACCGTTTTGCATGTCCGTGGGACCTTCCTGCTGGGAGGACAGTGAGGTGCCAAGGGGGCTGGACCTCTCTGCACTACAGGTGCAGGACAGCAGGGGAGCCCCACCGGGGATAATTTAACTGGAGCGGGGGTAGAGGGAGGGGGGAAGCAAAAACCACACTGGACAGAGAAAGACTATCAGAAAGTGAGTTGGATGCTCATTTTTATATGCAGAATGGTACAACTTACTTCCTCATTTTGTGTGGATGTTGCCAGGGAGTTGATGGAGGGAATGACCAATCAGATTGGTCATCTATCTCAGTCTTGTAGAAGCTCATTTTACCTGATTGGCGAAAAAAAAATCTCTTCCATAGTATGACAATCCTGGGTTTAACAACAGGTGTGTGTGTGGGGTGTGTGTGAAGTAGTGCAAGGGGTAGAAACAGGAACTGGGGAGTCACAGACAGGTCTGGCTGCACCCTGCCTCACTCCTCCACCCCCAATCTATACCATTAAATGACCTTTTCAATATACATGTGGGGAAGAACCAAATTTTGCAGTTGCAGTACCCTGAAAATGTCATAACAATATGAAAAATGGTAATTTCCCACAGGAAATTAGGTTTTATGGGTTTGAAGCTTGCATACACTTTTGCATTCTTCTTCTTCTTTTTTTTTTTTTTAGTGACATTTTCTCATCTTTGTACTTCATTAGCATTATGGAACCAGCCATTGGTGTGAAACAGAGCTGTCAAACATAATACAGAATTCTATAAAGCTCAGAAAATTGAAACTCTCAGTCACTACATGGGGCCAAATTTCAGGTGCATTACATGCTCTGTCATATCGAGTAAGACTGCTTCAAGCTCTGTCACTATTACAGCTGTGCGTCCCACATATCATTCAGTTGCTGCAATATTTTCACTTTTTTTTTTCCTGCTTTATCCAATGGCATTGGTGCTGAACAGCGCTGAGAATGACAGCACTCAGCAATGCCAAAAGCATTCAGGGAATTTAATCTCAATTCCAAATGCATAAGCTCAACTTCTGCACAGACACTTAGAATATTAAAGGGCTGGGGAAAATGGTTTTGAAAGATTCTAGTCATACAATAGCAGGGGACAAAGAAGCTTAGATACAGATAGGAGAATTATTTTTAAAATCTTCATACAAAGATATGAAAGCAGGCAGTGAATTTAAGGTTTTTCTTTAACAACTGCCAACTTTTCAGTACCAATTGAACACAACGGTATACCGCCATTTACTTTGAGAAAAGAATTAATCTGAAAATCTGATGAAGCTTTTATTTTTATTTTTACTTATATATTTATTGTTTTCATCAGTTAGTTCTGATTTATTTCAAAATATTACCGGAGTAAAAATGTTTTTGGTTACACGGCTCACTTTTGTAATGCTCAAGTTATGGTTATAAGTGTACGCATCACCCAAATAGTGTTCATTGTACCCGTTAAGTAGGTTTTCGCTCCTCCCCTTCTCCCTGCTGCTTGATTTCTACTGAGTTTGACTTCCCTCTGTGCAATGTGTGCTCATCAGTTAGCTCCAGTTTAATAGTGAGTACATGTAGTGTTTGTTTTTCCATTCTTGAGATACTTCACTTAGGAGAATGGTCTCCAATTCCATCCAGATTGTTGCAAAAGGTATTAATTCATCCTTCTTCATGGCTCAATAGTATTCTATGGCATACGTATAGCACATTTTGTTAATCCATTCATGAATTGATGAACACTTGGGTTGTTTCCACATCTTTGCAATTGTGAATTGTGCTGCAATAAACATTTGAGTACACGTGTCTTTTTGATAAAATTACTTCTTTTCCTTTGGGTAAATACCCAGTAGTGGGATTGTTGGATCAAATGGCAGGTCTACTTTTAATTCCTTGAGGAATCTCCACATTGTTTTCCATAGAGGTTGTACTAATTTGCTAAATTTTAAAACTTTAAATCTTTACCTAGATTCTGCAACCCTCATAAGCTAATCCTACATGCTCTTTTTCCTCTCCATTTCTTGAAAAAGCAGTAATTTATCTGCAAAGAACTATACTTTGAACGTTGGTAAATCATCAGTATTTAACTGGCTTTAATCCCAAAATCTTTCATAGATTCAACCTAAAACACAATATATTAACAATGTTTATTTAGAGAGAATGATGGAGGGCTGAAAGGATCTTAAGTGATTGTAATTTTCTACTTTATACTCTTCTATATCTTCCAAATTTCTTCAATCAGCTTATATTAGTACTTAAAGATCATTTAAAAAAAGGAGTGATCAAAATCTCCATCTTCACTCCCTCCAGGCATGTTGCCATCTGCTTTTTGCACTGCCCTCTTGCTTCTCTCACTGAGGCCAACAAAGTTGCCAAATCAGATTCAGCCAGTGCCCCAAATGAACCTACTGTGCCATTGGACACTTTCTCCTTTTTACACTATTTTTTTTCATATGGTTTTCTTTCTTTTCACTATTTTCTTTCCTGGTTCTCCAGCCTTTTGTTCAGAGTATCTCAGTCTCCGTTTCTCATTCAATCATTGGGCAAATATTTACTGAGCATAACTATGTGCCAGGTACTTCCTGGGGGCTAACAAAACTCCAGTGAACACAACACAGTCTTTGCCTCTGCCCACCCCTAAAATGATGGTGCTCCCCAAGTTCCATCCACCACTCTTCCCCTTCTGCATGTGCTCCCTGGACTATCATCACTTCACTTGCTTAATTCCTTCCTTTCTTTCTTTTTCTTCCTGTCAATATAGTATGCATTTATTTCTTAAGTGGTGGTAATAGGGCTATCACCCATATTCTTGCCTAGTTCCCCTTAGACCACCAAAACTTGCAAAGTAGCTATTTTCACTTTTTTAATTAGTCAATGATTTATTAGGTTTTTGTATTCTTTTTTTTTTTTATTTCAGAATATTATGGGAGTACAAATGATTTGGTTATATAAATTGATTTTGTACTGTTTGAGTAAAAGTAAGTGTACCCATTACTCAGTGTGCATTGTACCTATTAGATGTGAATTTATCCGCCCCACCAGTTTGATTTCTGATGAGTGTTATTTCCATATGCACACATAAGTGGGATCGATTAGTTCCAATTTAATGATGAGTATATGTGGTGTTTGGTTTTCCATTCTTGTGATCCTTCACTTAGAAGAATGGTCTCCATTTCCATCCAAGTTAATACAAGAGGTATTAATTCACCATTTTTTTATGGCTGAGTAGTACTCCATGGTATACATATACCACATTTTATTAATCCACTTATGTACACTTGTGTTGTTTCCACATCTTTGTAATTGTGAATTGTGCTGCAATAAACATTTGAGTGTACATGTCTTTTATATAAAATGTCTTTTTTTTCCCTTTGGGTAAATATCCAGTAGTGGGATTGCTGAATGAAATGGTAGGTCTACTTTTGGTTCTTTGAGGTGTCTCCATACTATTTTCCATAGAGGTTGTACTGGTTTGCAGTCCCACCAACAGTGCATAAGTATTCCTATCTCTTTGCATCCACACCAGCATTTTTGGGGGAAACTTTTTGACAAAAGCCATTCTCACTGGAGTTAGGTGATATCTCATTGTGGTTTTGATTTGCACTTCCCTGATGATTAGAGATGTTGAGCATTTTTTTCATATGTTTCTTGGCCGTTAGTCTACCTTCTTTTGAAAAGCTTCTGTTCATGTCTTTTGCTCACTTTTTAATGAGGTTGTTTGATTTTTTTCTTGCTGATTTGCTTGAGTTCTTTGTAGATTCTAGTCATTAGCCCTTTATCAGATGTATAGCATGCAAATATTTTCTTCCATTTTGTAGGTTGTCTATTCACTCTAAGGATAGTTTCCTTGGCTGTGAAGAAGCTTTTTAGTTTGATCAGGTCCCATTTATTTATTTTTGTTGTTGCTGTGATTGCCTTAGGGGTCTTATTCATAAATTCTTTGCTTAGGCCAATGTCTGTGAGAGTTTTTCCAACATTTTCTTCTAGAATTCTTATAGTTTCATGTCTTATGTTTAAGTCTGTTATCCACTGTGAGTTGATTTTTGTGAGTGGTGACAGGTGCAGATCCTGTTTCAGTCTTCTACATGTGGCTATCCAATTTTCCCAGCACCATTTATTGAATAGGGATTCTTTCCCCCAGTGTATGTTTCTGTCTGCTTTGTCAAAGATCAGATGGCAACAGAAGGATAGGTTTATATCTGGGTTCTCTGTTCTGATCCATAGGTCTATGTCTGTGTTCTTTTGCCAGTACCATGCTGTTTTATTTACTAAAGCCTTGTGGTATAGCTTGAAGTCTGGTAAATCAATGTCTCCATGTTTGTTCTTTTTGCTTAAGGTTGCTTTGGCTATATGGGGTCTTTTCTGGTTGCATATGAAGAGTAGAATTATTTTTTTCTAGATCTCTGAATAATGACATTGGTATTTTAATGGGGATTGCATTGAATCTGTAGATCACTTTGGGTAGTACAGACATTTGAACAATGTTGATTGTGGCAATCCATGAACATGATATGTTTTTCCATCTGTTTACATCCTCTGCTAGTTCTTTCCTTGGTGTTTCCTAGTTCTCCCTGTAGAGGTCTTTCATCTCCTTAGTTAAATATATTCCTAGGTATTTTATTTTCTTTATTGCTATTGTGAAAGTTATTGAGTCTTTGATTTGATTCACAGCTTGACTATGGTGGTGTATATGAATGCTACTGATTTATGTACATTGATTTTGTAACCTGAGACTTTGCCGAATTTATTTATCAATTTCCGGAGTCTCTTGGTAGAATCTTTGGGATTTTTTAGATATAAGATCATATTGTCAGCAAAGAGAGATAGTTTGACCTCTTCATTCGCCATTTGAATGCCCTTGATTTCCTTCTCTTGTCTGCTCTGGCTAGGACTTCTAGCATTATGTTGAGTAGAAGTGGTGGTAGTGGACAGTCTTGTCTGATTCTAGTTCTAAGGGGAATGCTTTCAATTTTTCCCCATTTAGTATGATGTTGGCTGTGGGTTTGTCATATATGGCTTTTATAATTTTGAGGTAAGTTCCATCTACGTCAAGTGGTTAAGCATTCTTATCATAAAAGGGTGCTGAATTTTGTCAAATGCTTTTTCTGAATCTATTGATAGTACCATATGGTCTTTGTTTTTACTTCTATTTATGTGGTGAATTACATTTATAGATTTGCATATGTTGAACCATCCTTGCATTTCTGGGATGAAGCCCACTTGGTTGTGGTAGATTATTTTCTTGATGTGCAGCTGAATTCAGTTTGCTAGGATTTTATTGAGAATTTTTGTATCTATATTCAGAATGGATATTGGTGTGTAGTTTTCTTTTTTTTGTTGTGTCCTTTCCTGACTTTGCTATCAAGGTGATATTGGTTTTGTAAAATGTGTTGAGGAGGATTCCATCCTTCTTGATGTTATGGAATAATTTCTGCATGATAAGTACTAGTTCTTCTTTGTAGAACTGGTAAAATTTGGCTGCGAAACCATCTGGTCTGGGAATTTTTGGGGGGAGATTTTTGATTGCTGCTTTAATTTTGTTACTTGATATTGGTCTCTTCAGGAGTTCTATTTCTTCCTCATTGAGTCTAGGGAGGTTGTGTGTTTCCAACAATTTGTCCACTTTCAAAATTAGGTGCATAAAAATTTTTATAGTATTTAGAGATGATATTTTATATTTCTGTGCTAGCAGTTCTAATGTCTCCTTTTTCATTTCTGATGGAGCTAATTAGGGTACTTTTTTTCTGTTTTTGGTTAATCTAGTGAGAGGTCTGTTGATTTAGTTCATTTTTTCAAAGAACCAACTTTTTGTTTCATTAATCTTCTGTATAATTATTTTGTTATTGATTTCATTTAGTTATGCTCTGATCTTGCTTATTTCTTTTCTTCTGCTGAGTTTGGGATTGGTTTGCTCTTCCTTTTCCAGTTCCTTGAGATGATTCATTAGATTGTTGATTTGTGGCCTTTCTGTCTTTTGTATGTAGGCATTTATGGCTATGAATTTTCCTCTCAGGACTGTTAGCTGTATTCCACAGATTTTGATAACTCGTGTCCTCTTTATCATTTAGTTCAAAGAATCTTTTGATTTCAATCTTAATTTCCTCCTTGATCTATCATTCAGTGGTAGGTTGTTTAGTTTCCATAACTTTGTGGAGAGATGAGTGCTTGTGTTGAAATTGATTTATAATTTTATTTCACTGTGGTCTGAGAAGATGCATGGTATGATTTCTACTTTTTTAAAATTTGTTGAGACACATTTTATGGTCTATGATATGATCAATCTTAAAGAATGTTCCAGGAGCTGATGAGAAGAACATATATTCAGTGGTTTTGGGTAGAATGTTCTATAAATATCTGTTAGGCCCAATTATTATACAGTTCTGTGTATGTCTATTGTTTCTTTGTTTATTTTCTGTTTGGAGGATCTGTCCCATTCTGTCAGTGGAATGTTAAAATACCTGGCTATTACGGTGCTACTGTTTATCATTTTGTTTAGATCAAGTAGGATTTGTTTTATGAATCTTGGCACACCTGTGTTAGGTGTGTTGATATTTAGGACCATTATGTCTTCTTGTTGAATTCTTCTCTTTACCATTATATAATAACCATCTTTGTCTTTCTTTACTTTTGTTGATTTGAAGTCTATGTTATCTGATATGAGAATGGCTATACCAGCTTTCTTTTGGTTTCCATTTTTGCATGGAATATTGTTTTCTACCCCTTCACCTTGTGTCTGAATTTGTCCTCTGAGACAGCAGATATTAGGCTTGTATTTTTTTATCCATTCAGCCAACCTCTGTCTCTTGAGCGGGGAGTTCAAGCCATTCACATTTATTGAAAGAATTGATGATAAGTGGGGTGGATTTCTGTCCTTCCTGTTGAGTAGAACTTTATTACTCTGTTTTAATTCTTGAACCATTGTGGTATGTGGGCTCTGACCTTTAGCTTTTGGTTGATTTTACACTGGTGGATATCTATTGTGCTGATCCAAGTATAATGCAGATCTGATTATTTCCTTATGTATTTTCTTCTTCGCTCTCAAGGATGCTTATTATTCTTACGTTTGGCTTCTTTACATAATCTCACATTTCTTGTAGGATTTTTTTATTTCTCTGTGTTGGGTTTCTATTTTCTCTTGTATTTCATTGAGCTTCCTTACAATCCATGTTTGAAGTTCTTCATCTGTCATGTTAATCTTTTTGTTTAGATTGGTGAGTTATTGTTTTCTTTTGGGGATGATCTTTCACTTTGATTTTTCTTATTTTTGGAGTTTTTTGCTGGTTTCTTCCCAGCTGGACTCTCAACTGAGACCCAAGTGTGTTAGGGCTGGTTTATGGGCCTGTCTCTGAGACCCTGAAAATTGGTCCATGACTGTGTCAGGGAGAGGAGTGCTGGTCCTGAGTTGCCTTTGGGGTGCTCTAGCAGATTTGATGAACCTCTCAGGTTACCTCTGATCTGTTTTCTTCACCTCTTCCCAACAGTGGGTAGTGAGTTAGGTCTCCCAGCTTACTCATTCAGATGGTGAGTAGAATTTGTGGGTTTGAATCCATTGCTCCCTGTTTGCTTGAGTTGGAAGGTGCTATATTTAACAATGGAGTTGTTCTTCTGTCTTTGATTCTAGTTAGTGTGGAAGAGCCAGCTTCCAGAGAGTTCATTTTTTCCCATGGTAAGCTCTGGTTCCCCAGATGGGGCACGCAAATGCCCCAGGCTTTAGGAGAGATGCCGTAGCTCCCAGGGAGTTGTTTGATTTCTATTCCTCATCAGGTGGAAGGAAGAGCAGGACAGATTGTGGCTGAGTTGCTAGAGCCTGAGAGGTTTTATTGATCCTCAGTGGGGTTCAGAGGTTGCTTATCTGGCCTCTAGGGGGAGCCACTGATACGGAGTTCAGAGCAAGCTCCCTAAGCCTGGGGAGCTGCTCCTGAGGGGAGGGGCCTAATCATGTCATTGCTAAGGCCCCAAGCCAGGCTTTTTCCATCCCTGTCCACTATCCCGATTTCTCTGTGGGGTGGGGCATGTGCCCTCCCTATATTCTCCCTGGAACTCTACAGCACTCTCCCCTCTGATCAGTCCATGTGCGTTCCCCCTCTCTGCCCCAAGACTAGCTCTTGAGCTAGCCCACAGTTCGTGTGTCTGATCTGCTGGTGCGCGTCTCCATGTGATGCTGGTGGGTAGAGGGATCTCCAACTGTGCAACCCTGTTCCCACTAGACCCCAAGGTGAGGGAGGTAGGCCTCTTTATCCACAGAGGTCTCCGCCAGGGGCACGCTCCCACCAGGGGAGAAGCAGCAGCTTAGGAGTCTCTTGGATCAAGCTGCCCTCCCTACTGTAGTGAGTGGTGGGAAGGGTGCTACTCCAGTTCAGCCTGCATGCCTGAGGCATTTGGTTGCCATGGGAACCAGGGGCTAAGCTAATTCAGTTCCAGTGCCGCCGCCTTCTCCAATGTGGTGGTTCTTCAGTGGGGATGGGAAATGGGGTGTGCTCATGGACCCCGGCTCCTCTGTGCCCCTCCACACCCTCCCCATTGGATATGGCCGTGAGAGCTCTCTCACCACGCAAGCCTGGAACCGGGACCTCTCCCCTACATCTCCCTGTCCGATCTTGCACCCACCGTGCACAAGCTTCGGCCTGCCTGTATGGTCCACCACCAAACGCCTGTGGGCATGAAGATTGCATACTGCGGCTGTCCCCACTGGCTCGGTGCAGAACGCGCCCCCATAGCCGTGAAGCAGGCCTCTCAGCACGGAGCACTCCAGCGGCCCCTATGGTGGAGGGGGGGAACTGCAGTCTCCCCGCACTGCTCTCGTGTCTGGGGGGCGTCGGTCCGGCCCGCCTGGAGCCGCCGGTGGGCGATCCTGCGAAGCTCCGCGGCGGTGGCTCCGCTCTCCAAGGCGGGCGCAGCTGGGAACCCGCCAGTCACTGAGAGGCCTCTCAGTGCAAACCACTTTCACATTTGCTATGGGGGGGCAGGGGTAGGGGCCCCGGTTACAAGCTGGCTTGAGCCAAAATTAGTTGCTAGGATTCCAGGAATGGAGGAGGTGCAGAGGAGGGGGCATCCACATGTAAAAATGCTGGCTCTCCGTTCCCTCTTGGCACTCCCCTACAGGACGAGAACCCCGTGGTGTCCCGCCGCCAGCCCGAGGCACCCCGGCCGGGGAGGGGAGCCCCCCTTTCCCTTTGACGGGGCTCTGGGCCTCCCTGGATTTGGTCCCGGCTACTGCTCTGTTTTCTCTATTCTTTTCTCTCTCAGTTTCCTAGCTCCTCTCAGTGGCGTCCCTGGACTTCTCTGCTGTCTCCCCCATGGTGCACATTCCAAGCCATAGTTGTTCTCTCCTCTCCTCGGTCCAATCCTCTACCCTTCAGCCTGGACGTCCGACAAGCTGTGTCTCTGGTCGGCCATCTTGGGGGTCCACTTCAGCTTTTATTTTAAATTATTGAATAAAATACATTTACTGAAAACTACAATGTGTCAAGAACTTAATTCTTAAAGTTCTATGGTGTCTGTGATCTCACAAAGCTATAAATAGTGTTCAAGAATATCCATGCAACCTCTTTTAGTCGAGGATGCCATGGTGTTCATACTCCTAACTCTTTAACATCTCTAGGGAAGTCTCGCTTAATTGGGTGTTTTCACAAAGTTCATCTGCCCTTCCACCACTGGTTCTGGGGTAGAGCTAACCATATGAATTTGATGTTGAGCACCCCTACCTTCCAGGACACCAAGCCGGAGGGTATTCATGAGGCATACTCGTACTCAAAATGATCTACTCTTTATCTGAAATGCAAAATCAATTGGGCATCCTGTGTTTTTAATTACTAAATCTGGCAACCCTATCTTGAGGTCCTATATTTGTACAGTCCACATGTCTTTTATGAAAAAGCTAAAATTATTAAACATGCAAGCATGCATGCATTGCTTTCATTAGTTAATATTTCAAGAAAGCAAGTTTTAGGGCAACATTTGGAGTTAGTACTCACTAAGCTCTGTGTTCTGCATTTTTTGGCTGAAGCATCTTCTACCAAGTGGTTATCTCATCTTCTAGAAAAACTTCCTTTTTTCCTCCTCAGTATAGATGCCAGTGTCCTTTTATCTCTTAACATTATCCAACTCTACACTATTTATTGTTTTTAGAGGCAGGGTCTCACTATATTGTCAAGGCTGGTATTGAACTCCTGGGCACAAACAATCCTCCTGCCTCAGCCTCCCAAGTAGCTAGAACTGCAGACATGCACCACCACACCTGGCCAGTATTATTTATTCTTTACTGACTCAGGAACCCATGCATCTACTTCATTAGCCTGGAGTTTACTGATGGGTGTGAGGAATCAGTAGGAGGAATAACCCTTATTATTTTAATGTATATGTTAAAATGCTTTAGGAAGACTCAATCCTCAAGCCTAAAAATGTTTCATAATCATATGGTATTAATGATAGTATTAGTATTAATGATAATATTAATGGTATCAACTAAAAACATATTGAATACTTGATTTCACATGTACTATCCAATCAGGAGATAGATTTTATTATTGTTATTCTCACTTTTCAGATAATGAAGCTATTTTAGAGAGAAAAAGTTCAAGTTACATACCTACAAGTGGTGAATTCAAGTGCAGGCACACCAACTCTAAAGCCTGTAATCTTAACCACTCATTATTCTATATTGATGGTTCTGCAAATGTGACCTCAGGTGACACTTTCCTCCAAGTTTTTTCTAGCATTTGACTCTGAATAGAATTATAGGTATAAGCAATATCACAAAAATTGCATCTTTAATATTATAATGAGTTTAGAATTCTTATGGTATTCCTTCCATTGAATCAACTTTCCTCAGAACTCTGCTTAATAACATTTTGTATTTTGAAAAACACTGTGGTCCATTAGTTGAATCAATGAGGTAACAATGGAGAGAGGGAAATGCTAAAAATATTAACAGATAGTAACCCTGCTTCCTCAGGGTGAGTTCTTCAATATTGTAGCAGTAGAATAGCTTTGCTGTCTTCAGCTAAGCATATAGTTCTGAAATTAGCTTTCACTAAACATATGAAAATATGATAAAAACATAAAAATGTTTTTCATTCATCCATGAATTACAGCATTCAAACTCCGTAAGTAACAAGGAGAAAATATCTTTGGAAACTCTAAGATTATGGTATTTTCTGAGTTATGAGAAATTTAAGATGAGCAAATGTTAGAAAAATCAATTTACTTTCATTCTTTTAAAATCTAGGTGAACTTGATTCACTGGCTGGATAATGGTAGGATTTACCAAAACAGACTCATTTGAACAGGAATGTAGAAAACTTCAAATAGACTGTGCTCATGCATTCCATTGTCTTCCTCTCATTGCTCACTTGCTTAGTTCCAGGTTTTGTATTAGGTTCTAGGTTTATAGAGATGTGCTTTTAAGAAGGCCACAGTTTGGCTATTGGAGTAATGGAGGTGAATGGGAAAACAAAAATAAACAAAGAATTACTTTACTGTGGAGAGGCTATAGTAGACTTATGGACATACCATGATTGAGGGAGAGATCAACTCTTCTGCAGGAAGGTGCTGAGAAGGGCTTCTAAAGAAAGTGACATTTGGGCTGGATTTTAGAGGATGAGTGAGGTTTTGGCCTCAATTTGAATGCATTGGAAAACTACAGTTCTTTGGCTTCAGAGCTTTCTGATTTTCATTCAAGTTGCTGCTATCAGTCTTCTCTGATATGTTTTCTTTTAAAAAATATCAAATTACTCATCAAAACATACTTGTCTATGAATTAACAAATGACAAATACCACCATGGTCAGCTGCCTTTTTGATGTCAAACACTGTGGAGAATTGAACACTGTGTTGCCCTCTTAGCCATTTCCAGGGCTGGCTCTTCTCAAGTCATGTACAGATAGTCATTTTCTCTTTCAGAGTGAATATAACTTTCTAAAGCTTTCCTCTTTGCTCTTAGCTTAAGAAAGGAGGAATTTACATTTCAAGAGGGTGTCTGTACTTAATTGTGATTTATTAACTGGGTAGATTAGTTCAGGGTACAAACAGTCTTTCTGATGTTTCAAAGATGTACCATTGGTCCAGTGAATCAGGCTAGTGTCTCTGTGAAGGGTCTGAATATTTATGTGCCTCTTTCCCCAAATTCATGTGTTAAAATCCTAACCCACAAGGTGATTGGGTATTAGGAGGTATTCAGGGACTTTAGGAGGTGATTAGGTCATGATGGTGGAGCCCTTATGAACAGGATTAGCGCCCTTAGCTCATTTGCATCTTCTACCATATGAGGACATACCAAGAAGGTACTGTGTATGAGTCAGAGAGCAGGCCCTCGCCAGACACCAAATCTACCTTGATCTCGGACTTCCCAGCCTTCAGAACTGTGGGAAATAAATTCCTGTTGTTGATGCCACCTAGTTTATATTTTGTTACCGCAGCCTGCTGGACTAAGACATGGCTGTAATTGGCCCCCATTCGCCCATATCTCAATACTGTGGCTAAAACGAGACTTGAGCAATTGCTCACAATTTTGCTGGTGAGGACTCTTTCTTTTGCAAGTGAGGGAAGTCCAACTTAAACTAGATTAAATAAGAATTTTGATTTTTTTGTGTTCATGGAAAGTTTAAAGGTTAAAATTTTGGCATCGTGGGATCCAGGGATTCAAATCATGTCATCAGAAATTTGTCTCATATTTTCCACCTCTCCCTTCCAGTTGGATACTTTTTCCAGAAGCTGCTTCCTATGCAGTAGCAAAAATGGTTGCTGGCCTCTCTAAGCTTACACTCTACTTGTAGAGATCCCAGAAAATATACTGATTGGGTAGCTCTGGAAAAAGTCCTGGGGTTGAGTCTGAATTGACTGGAATTGAATTCCATGCTAATCTATGAACCAAGCATTGTGGCCAGGGGTGATTGGGTTCTCTGAGCAACCCATGCTGTATTAGGTGTTACCCTTGGAGCTAGAAGGTGGGGTCAGACTCCTGAGCCACTTGTACTAAGACGAGGGATGGGACATTCTCCAAAATATGCTGGGAAGAAAGAAAGCACATGTCTCCTATGAGTCTGTAGATGGCTGAGTCAGAATTTCAACCTAGTTCTGTTGATTTTAGAATATATGCTGACCGTGATAACATGGTCATCCATTCATTTAACAAAATTGAGACACTTTTGAAAGCTATAGAATGTAATGATAAAGAAGAAAGAAAATATGCCTGCTCACATGGAGCTTACATTCTAGGTCAAGGCAGAAAATAAAAATATTCAAAAATAAAGCCAAAAATGTAATTTTAGGTAGTGGTAAGTTCTAGAAAGAACTGGGCTGGGTGAGTGGTTAATTTAGCTAATGAGATCAGGAAGGTGACATTTGTGCAAGGGACTGAATGAAGTTGTGAGCTATGGGGAAATCTGGGGAAAAACATTTCCATAAGAGGGCCAGCAAGAGCCTTGGTGTGACAACTTACATGGGTTGGATTCTCTTTTCACTAAATTTATTTCCTTCCCTCTTTCCTAGCTATCAGACATCTAGCATTCTATTTGTTACTTTCATAACTAAATCTGGACTTGTGACAACATGGGTTCTTAATTTTTTTTTTTTTTTTTACTTACAGCAAGAAGATGAAAAAGGGTTCTTAATTTTTGTCTCTGAAAACAGTCACCGCAATGGTGCTTAAATGATGTACACTTAATTTTGTAGGCATGCTAGACTTGAGAGCTATGCTGGCACCTCTCTCTCCATTACTAACTCTGTTCTCTTTTGTCAAGGTGACAGCTGTTTGTCACTTTCAATGCTTCTATTTTCCCCTGCCACTTCTGTTGCTTGTCATCTTGGCTGCTTGCCATTTGCTTATTTTTCTTTCTTCTGTCTATATATCTTTTTCTGTTATTTCGTCCAGACAGCTTGGATTTTTTCACAAATTGGCTTGGCTCTTAGAGTCATTACTATTTAGAGAGTATCCTTTCATTCTACGTAACAAATCAACCAAGCATAGCATATTCTGTGCAATTTTCAACTCTTCTATTCTTAACGATTTTTCGTTATTCTTGTTTTCCTCTTCTAGAGGTACTTACCCAGCCCCTACCCTACCCCCCATCAGGTGCCATCCTGAAAGGTTGAGGATATAGGACGGCTGATCTATCAGAGTCATTATTCTGTTTGTTTTCTTGCTCTTTGTAGCCTGCATCTACACTAAAGTCAAACACCTGGGTCCTTGTTATTTACCAGATCCTTTAAATTTAATCTTAGCAACATTTCTCACATTCATTTTTTTTTTTCTTACTACCTTCAGTAAAACCAACCTATTTCAGATTCTTACAGTCTCATGCCTGGGCTAATGTCCTTTCAGATGATCACATCTTTCTCTATCCATCATTGTCTATGTATTATATTTTCACCAATATTATTCCTGAAATACTGCTTTTATATCGTCATCCTCATGATCAACATTTCTCCAAATCTTATCACCAAATAGAATGAAGCATCAACTCTTTAGCCTGGCATTCAGCACACTTCATGGTAAGTTGTAAATCCACTATTTTCAACACTCACCCTGCAAGCTGTCTAGGATCTCTGATCTCTAGGCAAACTAATCCAAGCACGGTCTCTAAATGCATATTGAACAGCTCTGACTTCACACTTTGGTTTCTAAACTTGACTCCTTCCATCCACCCAGAATGATCTCCCTGTTCATCTTTGTCTCTATAAATATAGCCAACAAAAAAGAAATCTGGTTCATATTCCTTATCTATTTTGGAGTCCTCTGTAATTACCCAAGTTGGAAGTTGTCATTCCTTCCAAATCGTTGTAGAACTTAATATATGAAACTCTGATATTATTCATTATTTTTGTATATGTGTAGCATATCTCTGCCAACTTGCTTGCATTTCTCCCTGTCTTTGCATTCGTTTGCATTTCTGTTCTTTTTAGTGCCTGCCTAGTGTTCTCTTCAACATATGCATATTGGCTGATTTTTTTTCTTGTTAATTACTGTAGTTTTATGATAAAGTGGAAGACTAAGATGGAAGGCAAGTTCAGGTAATAGATATCCATATCTATGTAGATCTCATCATATATATTAATCTATATGTCTATGGATATCTATATCTATATCAAGGACATTTTTTCAAATGAATAAGAATGCTGATAACTAAAAACTCTTTTTCAGATAGCTAAGTTTCCTTGAATTTTTACTCTTACTATTTAATTTCTGATATGGAGAAAATATCCCTAACCACTAAAATAAAAATTCATATGAATAGCCTTTTTATTAGAGTTTGAACATATTTTTATTTTCCAAATCTTTCTTAAAAACAAAGTACTGGCAATAACAGTAGGTGTCGCTATAGCAAAAGAAACCAGCTGTTTAAAAATGATGCTTTTTTTTTTTTTTTTTTTTTTTAAATTCCTTTTTCAGGAAACATTATAGCATTACAAGAGAAATTATAGACTAATTTGTTGAAACTCAGTGTGTCCATCTCCCTGTTTTGAGGAAGGCAGTCTTCATTTGAACCAATATCTTACTTGCCCTAACATATCTTTGTTGTAGGAAATTTATGGCCTTCTGGGAAAGTAGTTTTAATTTTTATAAACCTTAAAGTTCTTTTGTAAATACAATTAAAATTCTATCTTCTAGATTTTGAGTAATTTATCCTTATTCAATGTCCAGAAAAATAAATAATGAAATTACATATTTCCTCACCAAAATTTTATTAATTACCTACATAATTTATCATGCTGTGAAATGGAAATAGAAACACCTTATAAAATTGATGGTGAACATGAAATGAGGTATTATATGTATTCATTCACTTATTTATTAAACAAATTTAGTTGAGCACCTGCTATGTACCAGGTATGGTGGTTACAAGACAGACAACGTCCCTGCCATTATGGTGCTTATAGTCTAGTAGATTTATACAGGTTTGTACACGCTATGAAGCTTTAATTGCTACTCAAGGGTAAGAGGTGCAAATTATCATTCTTGAATTCTTAGGCCAAATAGATTGCTATGAAGCCATTTTTATTTTTCTTTTTAAAAGAAATAATAATAGATATTATCAGCTTTTTCCCACCTGGCATCTATTCACTGTCTGGTAATAGCTCCCTGACAATCCTCCATGGTACCACCCCATTTCACTTTTAGTTCATGTGGTTTGAGTGACACTGATTCCTTTGGCCTCCAAATGTGGGCATGAGACTCAGATCTGGTCAATTAGAGTTTTATATGCCAGTGTCTACAGTGTGATCACAAACCAGGCCTTCGATGACCTGTCTCCTGCTTCCCTCTGGACCTGATCTCCTGTCACTACCTGCTTCACAGCACACCTGTACACACCATGGTAGTTTTGCTTATATCATTTGCTTAATTAGCTTGCTTATATGGGCCTCTTTTCCTAGGATGCCCTTCTCCTGCCTCTTCCTTTGTCAAGTCTATACCTCTTTTAAAACCTTGCCAGTTAAGTCTCCTCCAAAAGGCTTTCCTATCCTTCGGTTGGGGCAAGTGTCCCTTTTGAGAGCTTCTTCAACCTCTGGGCAGTTTTTTATCTGCAATTATGCATTGTTTTCACAATATTCTATCTGTGTCTCTGTTCTCCACTTAGATGGTGCACTTCCAGTGTCTGAATTCTACTCCTCTATGTATTCCTAGCACCTCATCCGATATCTGGGCCCCTGTGGCCACTTGATACAGGAATGTTGACTGGAAGCACTTGCACTTACGACCATGGTGGCAGACACCTGTCTTTCTGTAACATGCCTTTGCTGAACAGCATAGTCCTGAAGAAGAGTTGTTCAAATGACTGTGCCGAATCATTCCAACACCCCACGGTTTGTGTCTCTGAGAGAAGTAGATTGCATTCATTAGTCTCTTCAGGTTTGCCTAAGGGAATGATATCACGACTTCATTCAAGAAGTATTTATTGAGCTTTGTAGCCTCCCTGGATCATTCAAGCTTGCTGTGTTGTTTGTGATCTCCTCTAGCATGTGCAGCTTGGGCTATTAATTTGGCAATTAATCATAAACTATCTTGTGACATTTCCTCTTTGTGATGCATTTTTATGTAGTACTTGGCCTATTATTTAATATTTTACACCCTTACATATGAATAGGGATCATTTATTTATTAGCATATTGATTACTTCTTCATTAAATCTTTTCTGAGAATTCATTATATGTTCATATCATTTTTCATCTTACGTGTTATATCAGTCGGTGTTCTGTTTAGGCTAGCAACAGAAACTGGGCAATTTAATAACAAAAACAATTTGTGGGAAGGATCTCAGGGAACTCACTGAAATGAAGAGAGGACTGGAGAACCAGGCTTAGGACAGAAAAGGTAGCCCCAGAAATTCTCAGCCCCAGAAGTTCTCAGTGCCAGAAGTTCTCAGTGCCAGAAGTTCTCAGGACAATGTTGCACCACAGCCATTGCTGGTAAGGATGACCTCTCTCTCTTTCCTCTTTCCACTTTCACCCTGATCAAGGCTCAGTGTCCTGGGAGAACAGGGCCAGATTCAGGCCATGGGCTTGCTCCTTAGCTGTACTGGAATCATGAGTGGGAGAAATTGAAGGAAAAAGCCTTCAGGGATTTTCTAGGTTTCTAGCAGACACCAGAATTTATCAAGGCAGGAATTTATCAAGGAACTCCAAAGGAATGAGTGGATCTTGACTGGTTAAAACTATGGTAAATATTAGGACTTAAAATACTTACTTGTTTACACAGATTCGCTATCAAATCCCAGCATTGCCAGAGACTAACTGTATGGTCTTATACAAGTTTCCTAACCTCTGTAGGTGCCATTTTTTCTCTCATTTACAAAATGGGGATCCCAAGACATGGTGGTTTTAAGGATTAAATTAAATAAGGTGCATCATATGAAAGGTGCTTATTACAGTGTTTCATAATAGCTAGTCAATAAATGATAGCTATTATTGATGGATCTATGTGCACATGGTATGAGGCTATGCTATATATGTGGGGCAAAAAAGCAGCAATTATTATTGCTGCCCTTAAACAGCTTGCAGTTTAATTAGAAAAAAGAACATATATGATTTAACTTAATCCTCACAATTACCCTGGAATTAGGCAGAGGTATTTTTATCATCCCTGTTTTTCATATGAGCAATCAGAGAGTCAGAGAAGTTTAGCAACTTGACAGTAGTCACACAGCTCTTAAGTGGCAGAGCTGAGCCTTGGGTAGAGGTTTACTGGGTCCAGTGCTCTTTACATTTGTAGAGATGAATGTAGCCCAGTGAGGAATAGAGTTACTTAATGCATTTAAATTAAAAAAAAATTCCAGTGAGAAAACTTTATTGAATATCTGCTATGACAGATCAATATGCTAGGTGCTGTGGAGGAATATAAATATAATTAATACATAGACCCTGATTTCAAGAAAGTTACAGTCTAGGGAAAAAGAGGGACATGTACACCACTTACATAAATATGGGGTAATACATGATAAATGCTGTGGTTTTCATTTCATATGGAATGTGTCAGGCTCTTTAGTAGGTGCTGAGGATTTGATGATGAACAAAGCCAAAAGCAACCTGTCCTCAAGGGGCTTACATGTTGTTAGAAGGAGACAGACAAGAACATAAAGGAAATATGTACATAAAATAGTTTTAGATATCAATAATGATGGGCTAGAAAGAAAATGAAGAGAGTTTTGTGATTGTGAGTTGGTGGTGAGTACTTTCTTTTTTTAAATTTATTTTTTCTCTTTTGGGGGACAGGGTCTCACTCTGTCACCCAGGCTGGAGTGCAGTGGTGCTATCATAGCTCACTGCAATCTCCAACTCCTAGGCTCAAGCAATCCTCTTGCCTCAGCTTCTCTACTACAGGCACTTGCCACCATGCACAGCTAATTTTTTTATTTTTTGTAAAGATGGCATCTCACTATGTTACCCAGACTGGTCTTGGACTCCTGGCCTCAAGCATTTCTCCCACCTCCTATTCCCAAAATGCTGGGATTACAGGTGTGAGCCACCACACCTGGCCAGTGTTGACTGCTTTTAATGGAGTGCTCTTCTGTAGACCTAAAGAAATCAAATTAAGTACATGGGAAATGTATTCTAGGCAGAAGGAGCAGTAGTGCAGAGACCATGAGGCGGGGATGAACTTGGAGTTTTGCAGAACAAAAATGAGACTGTGTGACAGGAACATAGAGAGCAGGGAGAACAGTGCTACACATGAGATCTAGAGATGCAGGTAGGAACCAAAAAAAAAATGCAGATACTTGTACACCACACTTAGAAGTGGCTAATCTATTATTCTGAGTTTAGTGGAAGCCCATAAAATTTAAGCAGGAAAATGACATTATTTGATGTGTTTTATGAGAAAGATCACACTAGCTGCTATGAAGAAATTTAATGTTCACCTGGGGAATTAAGAAGAGAAAGAGTAATATTACTTTGAAAAAGCAAAAGGAGCCAGGCGCGGTGGCAGGCACCTGTAGTCCCAACTACTCAGCTACTTGGGAGGCTGAGGTGGGAGGATTACCAAACTATTACCTGAGCGTGAGCCCAGGAGTTTGAGACTTTAGTGTGCTGTGATCATGCCTGTGAATAGCCATGACACTCCAGCCTGGGCAACATAGTGAGACCCCATCTCTAAGAGAAAAGTTAGGGAGGCATTGAGAAGGAGGGAGCACTCTGACCAATCAGATGGGTGGGTTAGATATCCAGGAATAGGAGACACCATCAGCAAAGGAAGAGAATTAGGAAGTGTGAAGTGTGTTTGGGCAACAGTGAATTTTCCAGTGTGGCTGGAGCATCCAATGTGAGGGGAGGATGTAATGAGATGGAACCAGGGAGGAAGGTGGGTACCAGGCTATGTCTTGACAACATTCTGTAGGCAGCTGGAAACTTCTGTATTTCAGAAAGATGATGCTGGTGACTGCATGAAAGCTATTAGTGTAGGCAAGAATACCCTTGGTGAGGTTTCTGCAATAGGTCATGTGAGAGATGGTGAGGGCTGGGTAGTGAGGATGGGAAGAAGGAGACAGAGACAAGAGCTACTGACATGAAGAGCTGAGAGTACTTGGTGGTGGACTGGGTCTCAGTGGTGAGGGGGAGGGAGAATCTGAAGACATCTGCAAGGCCAGTTAGGGATGCCCTTTTCTGTGAGAGGAAGGTTGGAGGATAGGGTGGAGATTTCAGTTTTAAACAAGTTGAATGTGAGGTTTTGGCAGGACATCCACTTGATGATGATGATGATGCCGGAGAGACAGCTGGAAATGCAGAGCTAGAACTCAGGAAGTTTGGCCTTTAAGAGCACACCTATTCCAACTAATTTCTTATAATCTGTGAAGAAATTTGTGAATTTTAAGATATTTGCTATTTTCAAGAAGACATAAGTTTCACAAGTGTTTGTCAGAACCAACTGGCATTTTCTACCAAAAGGAAAGGTTTTCTTCTTCAAAAAACAGAACGTTCAGTAAAGAGAAAGCTGCTTGATGGTTTCAACTTCCTTTTCTTACTTTGGAAGCTGAGTTATCAGACTTGTTCAAGCCTGAGGAAGAACATTAGGGAAGATTATCACACAGTCTTAGTGTTATAAAAGAAAAAAAAGGTCTTGTTAAAATAATAAAATAATGGAGAGATGGACGATCTCTCATGGCCCTTCAGGAAGTAATGGTAGAAGAAAGCAAAATTTTTCATGAAATTTATGTTTGATAGTTCTAGAAAAATATCAGGCACAAAAGATTAGGTCTGGGGGGCAATATAAATTGCTAGATGATAAAAAAAGATGTCAATAAGAGAGAAAGGAACTCTTCGTAAGAAAGGGACTCTGGAAATAAACAGCTCTCTGCAGTGCCGAGGTGAACAAACTAAAAAGCAAAATGGAAGGTTTATGTTTCAGTATCAGTCACAGCACGAGTAGGAGCCGTATTCTCTGTCTTCTCCTCATTTGTATAATCATAACTTTCTTAACACTTGCATTGTTTTCCTCATGAAACAGGTAATAGTACCTTTTTTGCTGATGCTAAGTTGAAGGTATGGAGCCAGGGGCGTGGAGACACCTAATTTACCAACAAAGGTCATTTTTAATCGCTATCTCCAGTGTCTCGGGACTGCATCACTGCTTTTCCAACGTGACTCAGCCTTGGTGTTGGCACTGACTCATGCAGCTCCCAACAGAGGAGAATTAGCGTCTCGGATTGACTGGGAAACCAATCCACGTGAAGCCAAGAAGAGAAACGAGGCTGCAGTTGCTGCATCCACAGCTGACCTTAATGATGCAGGTGAGGAAAGACGGCCCATTCTGAAGGAGATCAGTTAACTTTGCACTGTGTTTGATGTTGCTATTATTGTAGTGAATGTTGCCTTTCTGTTTTATATTTATTAATCCAAAATTTTGTTTTGGAAGGACTCAGAGATATACAGACATGCATACTCTTTGCAAAAAGCACCATCCTGTAGCGGAGGTAGTCCAGACTATGGGAACATTGTTTGCTGTGTCTTGGGCAAGTTGCTTGACCTCTGATCATTGTTTCTTTTATCTATCCTTATATTCCCTCTGTATGTCAGACTCACCCTCTATCAGACACTTATTTACTCTTATAACAAGCTCAGGAGGAAAATGCCATTGCCTTTATTTTATAGGTGAAGGAACTGTAAGTTTTCCAAGGACACATTGCTACTAAATAATGAATATGAAATTTTAACTATTTCCATTTCTTCTCAGAGCCAGTGCTCTTTAACTACTTTCCTGCACTTCCGCTCATCTGTAAAATATGGATGATGATAATAACACCTGTCGTACGGGGTTGTACAGGATGATCAGATAATAGAACTGTGAAATGAGTAGCACCTTATTGCACATTAGGCAATCGATAAGTGGTTGGTAGCATTACTAAAAATAATGAAGAAAAATCTTCACTAAAGCATCCATAGCAGTGAAGTCCTTGCTGGAACATAACCCTTTGACTCTTCAGTGTGAATTAGTATAATGCTGCCAGCACTTAAAGCCAAGGGTAAGAAACACAAGCTAAAGGAATGAATCTCTAGTAGTGAAATGTCAGTGGCCATAACATCTGGGTGGAAAACACATTTTTGTGCATTTTAAATCATCCTGGTAACTGTCATATCATTTCATGTTAACCTCAGCATACTTTTCCTTTAGTGAGATTTACCCTAATAGAAAGAACTGTTGGATTCAAAAGTGTGTTGAATCTGTACTGATCTGGAGGAGACTGGGGGTTTAAAATAAGTTTGTGAAGCATTAATTTGGCATAACAAAATACGGTCCCTGATAGCTCTGTTGTGTAAGCAAATGCAAGCCATGTGAGAAATAACAGGAAAAAGAGGTTTCCAGATTTTTACTGGCATAACAGCTACAGGGCAAGTATTATTCTAGAAAAGTCCTGGTCAGGACACAGAATAAAAAAGAATGTGGTTTGGTATAAATGTATGTCATTTATGTTTAGACATTCATGAGGCCCAAAAACATAAGTGAAGATATGTTGCTTCTAATGAGAAAGGACATCAAAGTATGGCTTCGTTTACCAAGGACTAACCGTACTAGATTATGACCTTCTTGAGACTAAGAAGACTATCTCATTCACCCTTTACACCTAGCACTTAGATCAATCCCTGTCAGAGGGAGCACTCATAAACTTTTGTTGAAGGAATGAGTGAATAATAATTGGCTTGTCTATTCAGAGGAGAGAATGAACAAGCTCAGTTTATCAAGAAAAATGCTCATCTGGTCTTGTCTTGATGGGTTGAACCCTTGAAAGTTGCTAATGGAGAACCTGACCCAGCTGGCTGCCAAAGGACAGCACATCAGGCTGAGGATCATCTAACTCCCTAGTGCAGAAAGCAAGAGAAATCACCTAGGACAGGTGCCCTTTTTGTTTTGTGTCCGGTGAATGGGGGGTCGTGGTGGGAGATCTAAAGGTAGATGGGTATCTTGGATGGAAGCAATCATGATTGAATTCAAAATCTTAAAGAAGGGAAGAAAGATAAGAGAAAGTTAAGGGAAGCAGTTGAATTTTTCCAGGGTCATAGCACTAGTAGGAAGATTTTGATTGCAGTGAATTTCAAGAGACAAAGGAGTTTAGCAAAGCTGATTGTTGCATGGGAATATTTTCTCTTAGGACTAGGTAACAGAAATGCCAGCATATAGAATGTTAAGAGGAATAATAACACCAAAGTGGCTTATTTGATTCTCACACAGCCCTGGCAGATAGAAGTTTTTATTATCCTCATGCAGAGGGATTGGGACTTTCAAAGAAGCTAGAAAACTTGCCTGGGGTCACCTGGTTAGAAGTGGCTGGACCTCATCCATACCCTTAATTACTTAATAGTACCTACCCCAAAGATTATTAGGTTTAAAGCATAAAAAATGTTGAAGAAAAGGCAGCAAGCACCAGTTTTTAGCTTTTCCCAGGAAATAATAGCCCATGGTTAGGCAGCTTGTTGGAGTCTGATCTATAAACCTTGGCTTTTCAGATAGTTTTCCCTTGACATTCTCTACATAGTGCATGAAAGAGCCCATGAGTCAGTATTTATAAACTGATAATTTTGTTGTAATAAGTTTGCGTATAGATTAATCAAATTTATTTATTGAAAATCTAATATGTATCTGGTAGGTACTCAGATTCATAGATTCATGAGAAAACTAATATTTATTTTATAATAAAAATATAAGATAAATGAGATTACATATGTGAACAGGAAAGGGGAAAATAAATTTCTGAGTATCTTAACATTCATGGAATGAGACTGATATAAACGACCTGATGTATGTGAAAGAGTAGGGGCTGAGTCTTTGAGGACCAACTCTATCTATTCTTTATTCTGGGAGAGGAACTTTATTTATAAGGTATAATTTAATATCGGTATATTCAGCCCTGGAGGTAATTATTATTTCTCTCACTGTAGAAATAAGAAAACTGATCTTGGGAGGTTAAATGACCTCATGGCTAATACATGGTGAGACCAGGATGTGAATACAATTATAAAGCCTCCCTTTCACTGCATCACACAGCCAATTTTGTAAACAGTATACAGCAACAAAAAGGTAAGGTGTCAATCAGGGTTCAGTGCATGAAGCAGAAACCACTCTAGGTATTTTATGCAAGTAGAGATTTACTTCAGGGATTTTGGGGCTTACAAATTTATTGGAAGGGCTAAAGAAGCAGGTTCTAAGATGAGCCCCCTAGATAAGTTCCATAAACATGCAAAAGGTGATACCGTTGGACCACCATTAGACCCATGTCAGAGCAAGAACTATATCCTCTGCTTCCCCAGCTGTCTGAGAAATCTGGAGAAGGGTCAATTAAAATTGTTATCTAGGGAAGTTAAATCAGGAATTCACTGTTGCTGCTATTGCTTTTGGATACCCACAAAACTGGAGGATGAATAATGTAAAGTTTCTGTAGGGAAGCCTCATGTTTCCATGGCTGCATTAGCCAGCAGCAACAGCCAAGAGTCAGGAAGATGGTCTTTGCCTCAGTGGTATCTTCCACAAATTATCTGAGCATATTAACATCATGGAACCTAATTTGCATGTTGAACCCTACTTGCAAGGGAGTCTAGGAAATAGAAATTTTAGCTTTCCAGCTTTTCAACTAGAAAGAGGAGAAAATGGAGGTTGAGTAAGCCGTTCCAGAAAAGATAATATTATTATTAGTTAAAAATGTAATAATTATTACTATCTGGATGTTCTAACTTGGTGGACCATGAAATGGAAAGCTAATGTACTCTGCAGTGGTCACCTGATCTTTTAGTCTCTTTGCTACTCTTGATGTCCGCAGGACACTCCTGACCAAGTAAGACCTCTGCTTTAGACACAGCTATTTTTTTTTTTTAATCAACTCAGAGAGCAATTGTGTCTAACAGTGGTGTTATGGTTCACTGACTGCTGAAATGTTGTACTTTACCAACCATGGACTTTGAAATGTTTATCACAAGGATTTAATCTGAAAACATGAAAGAGGAAGGCTTCTGAATATAATTTATAATCAGACTAACTCTTATGTAGGTGTTGAACAGCATATAGAATTAATACGTGGGCCTTGGATTTTAAGGTTAATTTTGTCCTCCTTCATGAGACATAGTGACATCAGTAGGTGAACTGAAGGTTAAAAATCCCAATTGTTTTGAAGGGACATCAAGCCTTATGCATTTGCATTAGTACTCAAACCAGCAGGGGAATAGTATAATTAACATATATGAAACTCCATATTTTAATACAAAGCAAAACCTAAAATGAACCTTACAAAGGACCTTTGGATAAACACTCTGTTATGTCATAGCTAACAATGTCAATAGTTTTAGTTATTACAGATGAATATTTTTATTTATGCAAGTTTATGGGCTTTTCTTGAATTCCCAACATATATTTTATTATATGTTGACTGTTTATTCCTTAACTCTTTCAAGCATATACTACTTAATACCACAAGTTTTTATTTCTTCCCCAAGGTACTTAGTTCCTAAAATTGAATAGCAATTTCGCATGCCTACACTTTGCCTGAAGTGTTAATATGCTTTAATTAGTGTAGAAATATTTCCAAACTTTGAAAGTACTTTTGTGCAGACCATAATCCAAAGCAAAGGGGAAAATGCTACTATTCACATGAATGACTGCCCTGTTCTAAAAGTGCTCAAGAAAACTCAACTTTCAGAAGAGTACTAGAAGAAGACTAAACAGTAACTTAGAAATTTCTGTGGTAGTAAAAGATGATTCAATATTTTGCACTCAGCTATTTGAAGTGTGCTTCAGTTTTTATTTTAATTTTTCTTGTGAATCTTTCATCAATAAGATTGTCAAAATAAGTTTCTATGGGAACTTAGCTGTTAATCAGTGAAAAGAGACAAAATACTTAAGGATAAAATTGATCATATTATACAATTACATTGCAGATAAGTGCATATAACAGAGCGTGGACTTATTACATGGCTGAGGGATTCTGAATGCTAGCCATGGCACAGCTGTAGCATGTTTTTATGAGTGTATGTTGGGGCTGTGTGAGCCTAAATATACTTACATGTTTGTTCTCTATCCAGGGGATTTGTCAAGCTCAGTCAATGAATTTGGGGGAGCTGTGTTTCTGAATCTATACTGGTCTATCATGTGTCACATGTGAGTGTACGTGAGTCAAAGGGTGAGTACAAGTGAATATAATTTTGTATTTATGTATCTATATCAAAGAGCATACAAGTGAGTATGTTTGCATTTGGATAAGCTATATCCTTATCTATTTGTGTTGTATTATTGTTTCTACAACATTTGATTGCCAATATTGATTACTAGTGACCTGTTTAGTTTTCTGCCATCCTGGCTATTCATCATCACCAAGATGGAAGTTAAATGATATCTTTCATGTTTTTGCTGCCTTAAAAACCCTAGACTAAGGATCAGGGATCAGGAATCAGAACAAAATACTGATTACAACCCCGTACTCAAACACAAAGGACAAAGCTAGAGATGTACCTAATGCCTCAGCAGACGTTTATATTATGAGGTCACTGCTGTTTTATATTTTTATCTAGTACCTTGCAAGTTGATTTAGCCTGCAATAAGCAAAATAATTCCCCTCTGCACAGTTCTCCCATATCTGCTCTTTCAGTAGGTTTGAAACTTATGAAAACTCCTTACAGTTCTGGTCTTTTCTCTTTATCTTGGGGATAACTGAAAAGAAAACCAGAGTAAGTCGATCATCCTCTTAGCTGAGAGAAAAGAAGCCACAGTTCTTGGATTGGAAGATGAAGCCAATATCATTAAAGGTTAGAAGAGGAATCAGGAAAAAATGATAAGCAGACAAATTCTGGCTATGTTTACATGAAGACATTGGTGAAAATTTGGGTCATTAATTTGTGATATTGGTATATTTTGTAGCACAACTGGTCACAGCAAGAGCAAGTGGTTCCATGACTACCATAATAGGGGAGTTGCAGTCTGGATTGGGAGGTTCTGATTTCTGCAGATCTGTAAGCCAAAGTAATATGCACTTTAAAAAACAATGTCAAGAATTATTCAGGGGCTTTAAAGAGTCGTAAGGACAGACTTCCCCCATGAGGTTCATGGACGTTAAAGCCAATTCGGGCAGCAGTACAGTGCCCCAAGGATTTATACAAATAAGAGCAAAGGGATTGCATTTCAGAACTGTATAAATTCTTTGGTCCACAAACAGGTTTTCTGAAAATCAGCCCTGGAGACTTTTCAACAAAAGCATATTTCACCTTTAGGATTTGAAGTTGTTCTTACTTGCTTACGTGGGCACCCATAGCTGGCTTTTCTCCTAGATCTGTCCATGGACTCCATTCCAGCCAGGTTTTATTATGCAGAGAATAGTAGTTGAGATAGCGTGAATTGGGAGCCATGTGATTCTTAGAAAACACATGAGACAGAATGGCAAAATTTGAGTGTAGGCCAATAAAAGTTGGTTTCACCAACAGCAATTAGTTCAACAAATTTGCCAAAGAAACACTGTGTTTGAAAAAAACACATCTTTCTCTTAACCAGCTACATATGACATCTCATTCCTTTCCTGCTTCGTCTCTTGCTCTGGGTTTGATCTTATCTATAGAATATTGCCTGCTTTCCTCTTTTAGATTCTTGACCCAAACTACTCCCTGAATTTACTGTGATAACTTTGTGTCTTAAATTGGCACCAGTTTCTTCATGCTATCTCATTTTGCTGACTCAGACTATAATAGATAAGAGGCAAATGTGTCATAATAAGATAAATATTTATTGTGTGCCAATCTTAGTACTAAGTCTGAGACTCAGTTGTTCCTGTTATTGACTCAATATATCAGCCAGGGTTCAGGTCAGAAAACAGAAGTCCCATATGTGTTCCAAGAATGAAGAGATTAATAGGGAATTTGAGATTTACAAAATCATTGGCAGGGCTGGGGAAAAAAGGGCAGAGAAGTCACCATTAATACATCACTGAAGTGGGTGGTTCCTCAAGCTCACTTGGAAGCCACTGCAAATGTCAAGCTTTTCTGGAAAGCTTCCACTAACTGTCTTGCTATGCAGCATTTAAGTGAGAGGTTTGCAAAGGGTTGCTCAAAAGCTGCTGTGAATCTTGTGTCTGCTCATGCATAGGGCTGCATCTGCCTCTGGGAAATTATGGTCTTCTTTGGTGCACTTGTGATCATCTTGTAAAAATAAGATGATCTCCCACCCCAAATTTGGTTTGCATATCAAGACTAATGATATCCACGCATGTAGCAAGAGGGTATGCCAAGGTTCATTACTCACATCATAAGGCTTTCTGGAGAGAGCAGGATATGATCCCAAGCAGATCCACAAAATGGCTTGAGAGGACAGAGAAAGGAGACTGGCTTTTATTGTGCTTAGGAGGTAGGGTTGTCATGATTTCTGCAATATGCACCCACACACAGACACACACACAGACACACACACACACACACACGCACAGGTCAGAGCTTGCATAGTTTGAACTTCCCACTGGTGCCAAATGAAAGTGTTCACAGGCTTTCTTAGCTTTCCCAGATTTGGGGCAGAAGGGGAAAGGGGCATAGTGGGGCTTGAAAACTGTCAGTAGTCAAACATCCAAACTGGAGTTAACTCTTTATTACAACGCTATCCTGGAACCATGTGGGGAAGGGGATTTGGAGATATTTATAGGGGATGATAGTGATACTGAGTTAAGCTGCCAAAAATCTCATACGTTAGGCATGGTCTCAGGCTCCCTTTATGCCATGTCATTAAGGCCCACAGGGCACCACTTTCCACTTAAGCATTATTTTCTGTAAATGGAACAATCCCTTTTGAAGTTAAAAAGATATCCATTTTAACAATCAAGATGGAGACCAGAAGGCCCTTTTAAATATGTAAAGAGAATGAAAAAAAAAAGAAAAACCCAAAAACACTAAGTGGTATAAGTCTTAGGCCATAGTGAATTAACTAAACTTGAATTGGTTTTCCCCCAGAAAAGAGGATTGATACTTGAACATAATATAGTTATCTTATTCAGTCAATTCACACTATTAAACACAGGATCATGCTTTTTCAAAATTTCTCAAAGACAAATGGTGCAATACAATTAATTTGTATTTCACTCCCAGCATATACATTAACTGGGAATTTCAGCCTCATTAAGAAAAACTTCTTAAAAAATAGGAATTATGGGCATGATAACTGTTTAGTTTTAGCCAGAGTTTCTTGACAGTGGAGATTCTAGTTCTTGAAGTACTTTGGTTCAAATCTGAGAAGGCAGAATATTTCAGAGGCTCAGATTGTTTACAAGTGGATTACCTCAGTAATTAATATCAAGGACTCCCTAGAATCCGGATCATATAAGGAATCACCAAGGGATTCCTGTTTTTTTTTTTTTTAATTTTTTTTTTATTTTTATTTTTTGTTTGTTTTTCAGCTCATTATGGGGGTACAAAAGATCAGGCTATATACATTGTCCATGCCTCCCCATCCCCCCAAGTCTGAGCTTCAATTGTGGCCATTCCCTAGACAGTGCACATCACACTCATCATGTAGGTGTGCACCCCTCCCCTCTCCCCACCCATCCCCCCTAGTCAGAACTTCAAGCGTGTCCATTCCCCAGGCAGTGCGCATCGCACTCATCAAGTAGTTATACACCCATCCCTTCCACCCAGCCCCGACCTCTGTCCGATACTCAATTGGTGTTATTCCCAAATGTGCACTTAGGGAAACCAGTTTGCTGGTGAGTACATGTGGTGCTTATTTTTCCATTCTTAGGATACTTCACTTAATAGAATGTGTTCCAGCTCTCTCCAGGAGAACCAAAGAGATGCCATATCGCCATTATTTCTAATAGCTGAGTAATATTCCATGGTATACATATACCACATTTTGCTAATCCATTCATGAATTGACGGGCATTTGGGTTGTTTCCACATCTTTGCAATTGTGAATTGTGCTGCTATAAACATTCGGGTGCAGGTATCTTTTTTATAGAATGACTTTTGTTCTTCTGGGTAGATGCCCAATAATGGGATTGCTGGATCAAATGATAGGTCTACTTGAATCTGTTTAAGGTATCTTAAACAGTCCCACTAGCAGTGTATGAGTGTACCTATCTCTCCACACCCACGCCAACATGTATAGTTTTGGGACTTTTTGATAAAGGCCATTCTCACTGGAGTTCAGTGATATCTCATTGTGGTTTTGATTTGCATTTCCCTGATGATTAGAGATGTTGAACACTTTTTCTTATGTTTGTTAGCCATTTTTTATATCTTCTTTTGAAAAATTTCTATTCATGTCCTTTGCCCACTTTTTGATAGGGTTGTTCGATTTTTTCTTACTGATTTTCCTGAGTTCTAAATAGATTCCTGTTATCAGTCCTTTATCTGATGTGTAGTATGCGAAAATTTTTTCCCATTCTGTAGGTTGTCTGTTTACTCTCGTGACTGTTTCTTTGGCTGTGCAGAAGCTTTTTAATTTGATCAGGTCCCATTTATTTATTTTTTTTGTTGCTGTGATTGCCTTAGGGGTCTTATTCATAAATTCTTTGCCTAGGCCAATGTCTGTAAGAATCTTTCCTACATTTTCTTCTAGAATTCTAATAGTTTCTGACCTAAGGTTTAAGTCTGTTAACCACTGTGATTTGATTTTTGTGAGGGGTGAGAGCTGTGTGTCCTGTTTTAGTCTTCTACATGTGGATATCCAGTTTTCCCAGCACCATTTATTAAATAAGGAATCTTTTCCCCAGAGTATGTTCTTGTCTGCTTTGTCAAAGATTAGATGGCTATATGATGATGGTTTTATATTTGGATTTTCTGTTCTGTTCCACTGGTCTGTGTCCCTGCACTTGTGCCAGTACCAGGCTGTGTTAAGAACCACAGCCTTGTAGTATAGTTTGAAGTCTGGCAAATTAATACCTCCCATTTTGTTTTTGTTGTTTAAGATTGCTTTTGCTAAATGGGGTCTTCTCTGGTTCCATACAAAGCGTAAAATTATTTTTTCTATGTCTGTGAAAAAAGATGTTGGTAATTTAATAGGGATTGCATTGAATCTGTAGATAACTTTGGGCAGTATAGACATTTTAACAATGTTGATTCTACCGATCCATGAGCATAGTATGGTTTTCCACCTATTTACATGTTCTGCGATTTCCTTCCTCAGTGTTTCATAGTTCTCCCTATAGAGGTCCTTTACCTCCTTAGTTAAATATATTCCTAGGTATTTTATTTTTTTTGCTGCTATTTTGAAGGGTATTGAGTCCTTAATTTGGTTCTCCATTTGACTGTTATTGGCGTATATGAATGCCTCTGATTTGTGTGTATTGATTTTGTATCCTGAGACTTTACTGAATTCATTGATCAATTCCAGGAGTCTTTTGGTTGAAGCCTTGGGGTTTTCTAGATATAACATCATATCATCAGCAAAGAGTGAGAGTTTGATCTCTTCTGTCCCTATTTGGACTCTCTTGATTCTGCTCTCTTGCCTGATAGCTCTTGCAAGGACTTCCAATACTATGTTGAAAAGTAATGGGGACAGTGGGCAGCCTTGTCTGGTTCTAGTTCGAAGTGGGAATGCTTTCAGTTTTTCCCCATTCAGTATGATGTTGGCTGTGGGTTTGTCATATATGGCTTGTATCATTTTTAGATAGGCCCCGTCTTGCCTATTTTGTTAAGCGTTCTTATCATAAAAGGGTGTTGAATTTTGTCAAATGCTTTTTCTGCATCTATTGAGAGGATCATATGATCTTTATTTTTGCTTCTATTTATGTGATGCCTGTTGATGTGACAAACACTAGGTTAGGTGCTGGGGATACAAAGCTGAATAAAATATTTTTTCCCTTTAAGGAACTTCATAGTTTATCCAAATTATTTTTTTTTTAGGATTAAAGGATTGTAATAATTCAAGGAATAAAAATCTTTTGCAGTTAAAACTAACGCTGTCTATTAAACACTCACCTCCGCAAACCATAGCCTCTGTGAAAAACAAGTTTCAAGTTTCAGCACTATTTCCTTAAGCAAATTCTTTAAAGTAAAAAGAAAGACTAGCCAGGCAAGGACAAATTCTAATTTGGTCTTGAATGTTGTCCATGAAGGACTGATGACAACTGACAGTATTGTCCAGCATTCTTAACATAACACTGATTTCCATTTGAAACAGAGAAAACAGTGACTTGCTGCTTGTTGAAGTCAGGCACCTCTGAGAGATGCTTTATATTATATATTCCGAGACACATCTTTCCAGGTAATGAGGTATGAGAGTGACTGATAAGCACATAGAATGTGGAAGAGAACAAAATAATAAAACAAGCAGGTTCACTCTTAGTCATGATTGCATATAGTAAATAAGCAGAATTCTTTTACTAAAAATGTTCAGTATGGAGAGCTGGAAATCTTTTAAAGTTGTTTTTAAAACCAACAGTCTAGAATTGCAAATGATTTTAGTTCTCCAACCATTCTGCTCTAATTAGTGAAGACTTTTTAATATGTATCATGAGATATAAATGCATAAACTTTATAATTTAGCATGGAATTGCTGATTTTTATAGGTGAACTTGGAAAATATTTTAGTATATTTTCCTTTTCAACTAGTGATGGGCCCAGCCCTGATGATTTTAGCTAATGTTTGTGGGGGAGATACGTGTGGAAGGGAGGAAGTTATTGTTTTTATTTTAATTGGGTAATACTGTATTTTGAAAAATGCTTGATTTATATTATTTCACTTGATCCACACCACAATCTTGCAAGGTAGAAAGAACAATTATTTTCACACCCAGTTTACAGAGGAAGACTGAGATTTGAGGAGGTTGACGAATTTTCCAAGGTCTCATGTCTGGCTACCCACAAAGTCAGAGAGAAGCCAAATCCACTTACTGCCAGTCCAGCTCTTGATCTGCTACACAGTGCCGTCTCCTTACAAGTAGTGTTCTGCTAGAGCCTCCGATTTTTTTGTTCCTATGAGTTTTTGACACTTTTGATTTGTATGTGATAGTATATGTTGAATTCTTTTTCCCCTTTCGGGACAAATTCTGATATTAACCCAAAGAATTTAGGCTAATATGCATCCTTCTTCAGTTATTTTTAATGTTAGTAAAATTATAGAAAAGTAAAAGGAAGAAAAATGTTTATTTATGAGGTTTTTTGTTATTTATGTGTTTGTGAAATCATTTAATTTTAGCAGGGTTTGACAAACACATAAGACTTTAGAATTGGACTGTAGGATTTTAGACTCTCTTAAATCTCACATTAAGATTTTTTGAGGAATTAAATATTTTATCTTATTATATGTGTCAATGCTATATATGTTAGTTAACATTTTTTAAATAGACTTCATTTTTTTAGAGCAGTTTTAGGCTCATAGCAACAAAGTTATCTTTTTACTCAGGGCTTGTAATTCATTCTTTTGTTATTAGAATACAAATAATTTCATAAAAATGCCTGAGGGAAAAAAACTTGCAATTAAATATCAAATATAAGCCTTACTGAGGACACTGATGTTATTTTCTATTAAAATGATTTTATATTGATTAAAATTAAAGATCTTTAGTTCTTGCCTGGAACACATGAACAATTTCTGTAGTGATATTTTAAAAATGATTGTAGATAACATATCATGATAGGTTTAATGTGACCTTATAAGTGTATTTTTACCCATTGGTCACAGTTTGTCATTTACCAAGTAAAAAGAGAGTTTGAGATCATGGAAAGAGCAGACGATTGAGTTTAATTTTCTACTTTACTATTTACTAATTGTGTGAATTTCCTCTCTCTTCTCCCTGAAATCCTCTTTCTCCAGATCTTCACATCTATGGTTCCTCATAATCGCTCAGGTCTCAGCTCAGATATTACCTCTTCATTCATTCATTATCATTCATGATGCTGCCCACCCCGTCCTACATAAGTAGTACCACACTTCAGTTGCTTTCTCACATGGCCCTGTTTAGTCGTCTTCATTGCATTTATTTATGTGAAATGATTTTGTTTCAATATTATTGTGTTTTACCAAATAGAGTAATATCCCAACAGCAAGATGACAGAGTGTTGAAGTTGACTTAATGTTTTCGCAGTGCATTGCATCATTTTAACTAGTTGGATATCTTAAGTCCTTCAGGGCTATTTCCTGTCCTTAACAGTGAACTGTATTATGACATCATGCAGAGCCCATCGTGCTAGCAGCAGCCCTGCTGATAACACTTTCTCACTTCCTCACTTATGCTTGTAGAATTGGGGTCAGCCTGACCTCTGAGTGTGTTTTATTTACTATCGTCTGCAGGTAGTTAGGGGATAAATGTGTAATTTTATTGACTGGAAGAGAATATAGAATGATGTTGTGTAGTACAAAAAAGTTCTCTTTCAGGGTATGTTTTTTTTTTCTGATATCAAGTTGAAATGTAGTTGCTTTGTTGTATGGAGATTTGGTTTAAAATTTATTTGTCAGAAATATTCAACACATATTCCTGGAGTCGAAGGGAACTCAAATATTTCAGCGGTAAAAAGCTGAGTATATTATTTCCTCCTCCACGATTCAGAAACTGGATAAAATCATACAAAATTTATTTTTCCACTGAGTTCTGACTTTCACATGTTAAGAGTTAACTCATCTCAAGGTCTTTTTTGAACGACGTGCTTGCAGATGTTTTTCACATGTTTTTTTCACTCCTTTGCAAGCTCAGCAGCTGTACACTTGCAAGCTAAGCCTTGTTCCCTGAATTTGCCAAAGGGCTGCAGAGGTAAGTCAGCTCTAGCCAGTCTAAACTCTAGTAGGAATCGTTTTGGGGAATTTGACACCTCACGTTGCCATGGTGGCATTTAGCTCATCCCCACATCATCCCTGTGACTGCCATTTTCCTATTACACCCTCTGGACCCCTAGGCTACATTTCCTGTCACCCCTACCCTATCGTGCCCTTCTCATGACTCCTTTGATGACTGGGCATGGTCTCAAATGGAAGTTTGACAAAACCAGATGTGAACCTTGTAAGATGGATGGGTGGTCCCTGGAGTGATCAGTTTACAGTTTCAAGTTGGAACTCTGAGTTGAAGGCCAAAGAAAATCTTATGAAATAGAGAAGAAAAATTACTTCATATTTTCCAGCTCAGTTTTAGTTCATTTCATGAGCATCAGCAAAAACAATCTACTTCACCTAGATACAAGCCTGAATTTCCCCAAATATTTTCTTTATCAAAGAAAGTAGAAAAAAATGTGAATTATGCTTAGTAGAAATGATTATGGGACTAAAAAATGATGAATAAAGTCAGTATTGCTGATAAAAAAAAGACTGTTAAACCTTTAGATTTCAAATAGATAATGTTTGCAATAAATGACATGTAAAGTAGCACTAAGTACTTAACATTTGCTGCCTAGTGAATACTGAAATCAAATGCTACTTGTTATATGAAGGCTCTTCCATCCCCAGGCAGAATTAATTACTCCTTCAACTGTGGTTGTAGCACTACCACAATTCTCTATTATTGCATTTACCATTGCAGTATCTTGATTTCATTGTTTACCCATTCATGCATTTATTCAATAAAACAATGTGGTTAAGAGCATGGACTCTGGAGCCAGACTGCCCTGGCTGCAGTCCTGGCCCTGACTCCCTCCCTCCCTTTCTCCCTCCCTCCCTCCGTCTCTTCCTTCCTTCCTTCCTTTTTTTAAAAAAAACATTTTATTTTGCATATTTAAAGTATTTAACATGATCTTATGGGATACATATAGATAGTAAAATGGTTACGTGAAGTCAATTAATGTTTCCATCATCTCACATAGTTACCCATCATTTTTGTGTGTGGCAAGAGCAGCTAAAATCAACTTGTTTTCCCCCAAATCCCAAATACAGCACAATATTATTAACTATAGTCCTCATGTTGCACATTAGATCTTTAGACTTTTTCTGCTACTGGACTATATCTGCTACTTTATATCCTTTGACCTACATCTCCCTATTTCTGTCCCCTCTCACCACTAACTACTGTTTTATTCTCTCTCTCTGCATATATGACATTTTTTTTTTAGATTCCATATATAAGTGAAATGATATAATATTTTTCTTTTGGTATTTGGCTCATTTTATTTAGCATAATGTCCTCTAGGTTCTTTTGTGTTGTGGCAAATGCAGGATCTTTCCTTCTTTTTAAAGGCTGAATAATATTCCATCGTGTTATTTGCTTATGTATTCATCCATCAATAGCATTTATTTTTTTAAATTTTTCCAGCCTGGATAACAGAGCCACATCAACAGACATTTATGTTGTTTTCCTATTTGGCTATAATGCTGCAATGAACATGGGAGTGCAGATATCTTTATGTGGTGGTGGTTTTATTTCCTTTGGGTATGTATTTAAAAGAGCAATTGCTTGGTCGTTTGGCAGTTCTAGTTTTAATTTCTTTAGGAATTTCTATATTATTTTCCATAAATGGTCGCACCAGTTTCCCACCAATGATGTACAAATGTTCCCTTTTTCCCACAACCTCGCCAACACTTGCTATCACTTATCTTTTTGATAATATTGGGTCTGCCACTTTCCCGCTGTGTGACTTTGTACAAATTATTTGAGGTGTCTGTGCCTGAGTTTCCTCGTCTGCAAAATGGACAGGATAATAGTACCTACCTCTTGGAGTATTATGAAAAATATATGAGTTAATGTTCATAAAGGACTTAGTGCCTGTGTATTATTTAACAAATACATATAGAATATTTGTATATTCCAGAATCTACACCAAGGCCTGAGTCCACAGATATGGGAAAACATCTATTCTCAATGAATATGTACACTGGTGACCCAGACATTAAGCAATTCAAAATCAGTGATAGGTACTATTTGTTCATTCTACACATATTTTATTAAGCACCTTTTTTTTTTTTTTTTTTTTTTTTTGAATGCCTAGCACTGTTCTAGATGCTAGGAACATAAGAGTGAACAAGACAAATATCCTCCATTGAGCTTCCATGCTGGTGCATATAAAGTATAAGATGGACATGTATACACAGTGCTATGGGTCCTCCTCTCACTCAGCCTGAGGTGGGGTTAAGAATGAGGGAAAGTTTCCTGGAAGAATGGTGTTCAATGTGAATTTTAAAACACATGTTAAAATGTTGTCAGGCAGAAGAGAGGTAGAGAGGGTGGAATTGGGCACACAAACAGCAAGGAAGTTATTGATATTTACTTCCTTATGTAAAAGCTCCTGTACTGCAAAGCCGTATATTTCCTCTGTACAGATGGAATGACACTACCTTCCTTCTTAGAGAATACCATAGAGATTGTGTCGATATTTTCTCATAGTGGCGCTTCTCCTTTGATATACTCATGCTGTAGCTCAGCTTCTTCTCAATGAACTTGTGCTCTTTTTTGCATTTTGCGTGATGTAGCCTCATTGCAACAGCAGAGATTTAGTGGAAATAACACAAAAATTAGGGTCAGATGATCTAGATTCAAGCCTCAACTCTATTATTTACTGAATGGCTGGCTTTGTACAAACTTCTTTACTTCGTTGAACCTCAGATTGTTTACATATTGGGCTATTAACACTGAGGCATACCTAACAGAGTTGTGGTAAAAAATAATTGCAAAAAATGCTTTAGAAGATGCTATATAGTGCTATTGTCAATTTTATTCCTGAAGAACACATTATTTTCATTAATTGACAAAAAAAACTTAGTGATAAAATAGCATAAGAGTATTTTTATTGACAATTGATATATCACAATTAGAATTAATATACATTTAACAATAACCTGCGTATGCATCATGTGCTGAGCTCTTTCTATACAATCCAGTTTGGGATTGTATATTCCAGTTATATTTATTTGGATTATATGTATTTGAATTGTATAATCTCAGTATTACCTCCAGAGGAGAAGAGTAACATGCTCAATGTTACATAATGAGTAAATAAGAGAAACAGGTGTCAAACTTCAGTTTATTTGACCCCATATCATGGATTTCTTTCTGCAATATAACACTGCCTCTTCAGAAGTCTTGCAGGATCTGCTGTCCCGTTGAATCCTGAATACATAAACCCTTTGGTCTTTATTGTTATGCCATGTAATCCTTAAAACATAGGCTTCACAGTGTTCCAACCTGGGGGTTCTTTACTTGATTTTCTAAAAACTGTGAAGTGGCTGGATGGGGAAGAATAAGTAAGTGATAAAGTGAAAAGAAAAAAATAATGTAATGCTTGTAATGTTGAAATATTTTTTTCAAAGTCACACAAAATTAATGGCCATATGAAATGTTTTGCTATATTTTTTTCCAAGAAAAATCAAGTAATTTCTATAAGTGCAAAAAAAAAAAATAAGTAAATGACAGTAACACTTAAAAAGAAAAACCATTCTCTCCTGTTTCCCTTACATATGAACACTTCATGTGTCCCATCCCAAATTCTCTAAGAAGTTCCATCCATCCCAAACTTTCTCAGCCTAGGTTCCTTCTGCAGCTCCTTGTTTCTACTCAGTTTTGTATTACAAAGCTAGAAAGAATTGACCTCTGAAAAAAAGGGTTGGGAAACAAAAGATATCTATCATATGGGCCATTTCAGAAGTCGTTTTCGTTAGCTGAATAAGGAGAAAACCTGGAAACTCTCATATATTAATTTTTTTCTTGTCAAAAAATAACATTAGGTAACATTGCCTAGATTTCATTTTAATGGAATGAGTTGAATAACGTAACTGGTAAAATTTCAGCCAGATCCTTGAGTATGTAAGCAGAGCGCCTGCATCTGTTTCTGTAGTCTGAGAGGGATAAATAGGTTTGAGTTCACCTGAAACCCATAGTTTCTAAATTCTGCTGACTCTTTGGCAAGATCCCACTGACTTCATGTCATGGTCAGTATTTGTATTTGAAGTAATACTTTTAAACTGTGATGTGTAGGGATACACAATCTCACTTTAGGCCTCACTAGGCCTTTACTGTGACAATTGTAGGTATTTAATTTAGTTTGCTAAGAAAAATAGGTTGATTAAGCTGATTAACTCCAGGTATATGTTAATTTCACTATGATTATTAAGATAACCCACAATTTATCTTTTAAAGAAATCCCTGTATAGCAGTGTGGAAGCAAGTAGTGCCACTCTGGAAGGTAATCAGTGTTATCCTTTTCGTATTGCTAATTATATTTGAGAAATTTAAATATTATCAGAAATAATTGTGCTTTCATTTGTCCTTCAATTTATCTAACTTTGTAATTTTTGGTGGAACCAAAGCATTAAGAAACTCTTTGTGGCATGTGTTTTGTATACAACAGTCCTGATGATAATATACTTCTATATAAACTGTTTTATCATGCCTCTAGTGTAAGACTCTTATTCAACTTCACCTCATTCCATTCCATTTCCGTTTATTAGTATCTTCTCTATTTCAGATACTATGTTAGCTGCTATGAGTACAGGAATGAAAAAAAAAGTCCCTGTCCTTGATAATTTCAAAATCTCACTGTGATAGACAGACCATATGTACAATGGACTATAATTCAACTGGCTACTCTTATAGTATATGGGAACAGGTTACATGAATAAAAACGGGTAGCCTAGTAAGTGGGGGTTGGTAGATTAAGGACTTGAGAAAGATATCTGGGAAAGCTCACAAATCCAGGATTCATTAACAATGACTACTATCTTAATTTTCTTATTATGCCTGGACTTATTAGTAGTAGGTTTCTGAATTTTTTGTTTTTTGTTTGGCAGAACTTAGAAGTTCTTTAATTGTATTTGGCAGCCAGAGCATTTATTATAAGAAAATGTTATTGTGTTGTTTTAGGCACTGTCTCAATTAAAGCAGCACACCCTTCCTTATAAAGCACTGGAAGACACTCAACAGAAACTTAATAAACACATGTTTCCATTACACAGCACTCAGATCTCAAGAGTATTGACTACCATAACCATTAAAACAAATCTGTTAGAAAATTGAATAATCTTCCAAATGCTTGTCCACCCCTAATTGCTTAGTGGTTTGCTTTATGAAAGTATTAACTCATGAAATATAACAATATACTTTGTTATGTTTTCTAAATTCAAGTGCCATGCCAAGAATAACATTACAAAGCACAAAGTATTTGATATTTTGGAAACCAATTTAGATACAAACCATGGGGTACAAATCCCATTTAACTTAAAAAGAACCAATTCCATCTAAATTGTATTTGTGAAACATTAATTTCTTTGAGGAAATATTATATTATAAAAGTTCTCCCTGATATATGGAAAGGTAAATATTTTTAAAGATATTGGAAAGATTCAAAGTATATGAGAAAAACAAAGATAGGTAGTGACTAAACAATAATAAAAATATTATAAGAAATAAGCATATATTCATATAATATAAGGCTCTACCATTGCTATGGAATCTGAAACCTTCAAATAATGACCTAACACATTAAGTTGGCAAAATTCATGTGTGTTTACAAACCTACAAAATGCTATGGTTAACAGACTTCAAGCTATACTACAAAATGATAGTAACCAAAACAGCATAGTACTGGCACAAAAACAGAGGCATAGACCCATGGATCAGAACAGAGAACCCAGACATAAAACCTTCCTCATATTGCCATCTGATCTTTGACAAAGCAAACAAAAATGTACACTGGGAAAGAATTTCTATTCAATAAATGGTGCTGGGAAAATTGGATAGCCACATGTAAAAGGCTGAAGCAGGACCCACACCTCTCACCACTCACAAAAATTAATTCACAATGGATAACAGACTTAAGCATAAGACATGAAACTATTAATATAAGAATTCTAGAAGAAAATGTTGTAAAAACTCTTATAGATATCAGCCTAGGCAAAGAATTTATGAAGAAGACCCCAAAGGCAATCACAGCAACAATAAAAATTAACAAATGGGACTTGACTAAATGAAAAAGCTTCTGTATAGGCAAGGAAACAATCAACAGAGTAAATAGACAACCTGCAGAATGGGAGAAAATATTTGCATGCTATGCATCCGATAAAGGGCTGATAACCAGAATCTACAAAGAACTCTATCTAACAAATCGCAAGAAAACATTAAACAACCCCATTAAAAGTGGGCAAAAGACATGAACAGAAGCTTTTCAAAAGAAGAAAGACAAATGGCCAATAAACATAAGGGAAAATGCTCAAAGTCTCTCATCATCAGGGAAATGCAAATCAAAACCACAACGAGATATCATTTAACTCCAGTGAGAATTTTTTTTTTTTTTTTTTTTTTTTTTAATCAAAAAGTCCCATAACAGCAGATGCTGGCTTGGATGTGGAGAGAAGGAAACACTCATACACTGCTGGTGAGATTGCAAACTAGTACAACCTCTGTGGAAAATGGTATGGTGATACCTCAAAGAACTAAAAGTAGAACTACCATTTATTTGATTCAGTAATCCCACTATTTACCCAAAGGGAAAAAAGTCATTTTATCAAAAAGACACGTGCACTTGAATGTTTATTGCAGCACAATTCACAATAGCAAAGATGTGGAATCAACTCAAGTACTCATCAACACATGAGTGGATTAATAAGATGTGGTATATGCATACCATGGAGTACTACTCAGCCATAAAAAATGGTGAACTAATACCTTTTGTAACAACCTGGATGGAACTGGAGACCATTCTTCTAAGCAAAGTATCACAAGTATGGAAAAACAAATACCCCATACTCACTATTAAATTGGAACTTACCAATCAACACTCATGTGCACATATGGTAGTAAACTCAATGGAAGCCAAGCAGGTGGGAGAGGTAGAAGGGGGTGGGTCAATTCACATCTAACGGATACAATGCACACAATCTTGGTGATTGGCACACTTATAACTTTGATTAAAACTGCACAAAAGCAAATCATGTAACCAAAACATTGGTACGCCCATAATATTCTGAAATTTAAAAAACATAAAAACTGCTATGGTTAGAATTGAGAAAAAAATCTTTGTAAATACTTCTGTTGTAGCTAACATAAATAAATTTACCAGACTGCCTTTTAATGTTTTTATTATCTAATCATATTAAAGTCTATGGTTATATTTAAAAAATTGGTACCTTTTTATGGTTAGCACAAAGAAACTAACCCCATTTTGATTTTTCAGTACAAAGCTTTTGGAGATTAGTGTCACAAGTTTAGGACAGCTGTGTCCAAATAAAATACTAGATTGAGTGAATTTTGACAATAATGTGAGCAATTCAGGCCTCAGAGAGGATGTAGGCTGCCTGTACATGACAGTAAACAAAACTCTTGGAATGACATAAGTGGGATGTTTTGAGGAGGACAATGTCAGGACATTAGGAAAAGTTCATAATTTTCAACTGTGTTTCAAAGGAAGGATTTAAAGGGAAGCACTTGGCTGACTGTCAGTGAGTCTGGTTTCCATGACACTTTGTTTTCAATGCCCCATCTATATCTGCATGCCTCTTTGGACAAACCATGCTGAAGAGGAGGATAATTATAGAGCAAAATACACAAAGTCATTTGCAACATCTTATAGAAATGCTACTGTTATAAAAATAAGAAGCATAGGGAAATCTTTCAGAGAATAACATATTCAAACAGTATGCCTTAACTTTTTAATAGGAAGGTTGGAATTGGTTAAAGCAATGAATTATATTTTCAATATGGGTCATTATAGTCTAGCTAAGTGTAAGAATCTAAGAAATAAAGATCAAGTTTTCATGACACTGGCTCTGCCAGTTTGTGATCTCAAAAGGGAAGAGATGAAATCAAACATCATTCAATCTGGAAAGTAAGGGAAATTCATATCATGATATAGAAATCTATGGCATTTCTTTAATTGTGCCTTCAGCATTTGGTTGAAAAGTTGAAATACAGATATGATCATAGTGATGCTGCTGTTTTTATAATGGGAGGAGATAAGAGGAGGATAAGTATCAGTTATTTTGGAAAGAAAGACTATTTGCTGAACTTAAAAGTTATTTTGGAAAGAAAGACTATTTGCTGAACTTAAAATTTGAGTATTTTTTGAAAGGTCAGTGTTATCTGATGATTTTAGATTTTATTTCTGATTATTTGAACTATCTTTCTTGTGAATTTCAGTACACTTAGACATACAATGGGATTTCTATGTATTTTGCTGTTAGGGAGCTAGTTAAGTTTGTAATGGGTCCTGAATACCATGGCCTCACAGACATAATATAAATGTAAAATATTTTTTGTGTTATTGCTGAAATCCTCTTGGATACCATTTCTGTCATTACCATGTGTCATTGTTTTCATTTTGAGAAACTTTTCTCTTTTCATATATTCCCAAATGCAGGGAAATAGCTTTCCCCAATCTTGTAGCTATTGTTTCTACAAAAAAAATTCTGTAGGTCAGGAATGTGGACAGGTCACAATGGGGACAGCTGTACCTACCAAGGACAAAAAACACAAAAATAAAAACTGACAAAAAACAAAGCCAACAAAACAGAATCCCTGAACAATTTGTGTATATTTAAATATTTTTGTTGAATGTTTATTTCCCCTTATTTTAAAGATCTTTATTATATGATAAAAACCAAATAATTTTGTGTAAATATTTGCATACATGTTAATGTAAGGAGAGAGATCACTCATTTCCTGTACATTTTTATTCCCATTACATAAAAGAAACATGTTTACAGTGCCTTAAGCAGACAGCAGTTTCATTTTTTTGATGTGAAGTCCATAGGTAGGCAGTCCAGAACTCTTGCAGCCGTTTCAGAAAGTCATCAATTTTCCAGGCTCCATTTACTTCTTACTCTGCTATCCTTAGCATGTGGCTTTGGTCCTTACGTTCAGGTGATGGCTATTCTATCTCTGGGCACTGTATCCCAGTATTGGGGAAGAAGAAAAGGGAGAGAATGAAAGGCACAAAGGTACTTCTAGCACTTTGATCAAAATGATCATTTTTGGAAGATCTACTTAATTAACTTCAGTTTATACTTCAGTAGCCAGAATGGAGTCATATGTTCACCTCTAGCTACTTAGGAGACCAGGAGGTGGGCACTTTGAACCTAGCACATGTACATCCCATACAAAATCAATGTTAGAAAAGAAGAGGAGAATGGATAGTAAGTAATCCCTAGCAGTATCTGCCACATAGCGAACGCAATGATATATGGTAGAGGGACTAGAAGAGTTAGAACAGGAATAGGACAAGGCAGGGAGGAAGCGTTATGGAAGGTTTAAAAAAGAGATGAGTTAAAGGCATGAAGTATTAGCCAATGGCATTATTGTTCTCAAGTGGAAGCAAAGATGGGACCTGTGTGAGCAATCTGCAATCTGAAGACATATTAGACACACAATAATTTGTGTTTTTTATATTCATTTAATAATTTCTCTTTTGAGGATGGGTGTACAGTGTTTTCTAATAAAATAATATCAAGATATAACTATTCTTGTCATACTGACTTGAGTTATGATTGATCTAACAGAATTTCTAATTTTTTTTAATATGAATTTTTTCCCAGGAAGGCAGTCCATAGTTTCATATGTAGTGTTGGTTTTATCAGTAAAAAACCATGTGATCTTATCTCTATGTTTTAACTCATCATAGTTTTCACTGTCTGAGTGCAACCAAAATTCAGCAAGAACATTCAAGACAAATGCCATGAACCAATGAACACAACACTCATACAGTTAATGAAAATTAGAGTTTTTTAAAACAGTTGGGTTTCTACCAAACTTTCAGAAATTGTGATTCCTCAGGCACTGAATGTAGAGTATTTCTGTCAGCCTGTTAATATAAGATAGATTAAATGATATTAAAATTGTTATTTATAAATAGTATGTATTCATTTTTCTTATATTCCCAAATCTTCCATTTAGTCTGTTTGAACCAAGTCAAGCACAAAATTCAGAGAACTCCAGAATGAAAACTAAGACTTTCTGATAATACTTTTAGTGATATGATATTTTGAAGATAAAGATATGGAAAGACAAATGGTTCTTAGAAAAGCCTTCTGGAGGTTATCAGCATGACTCATCATTTTGCTAATTGGATAATTCTCATGCTCTAACCTCTGATTTTTACTAGCTATGCTCTTTCTTCATATTCAAAACATGCCTTTTCTTTATTTGGGCAATAGTTTGACTGAATGACTTACCTTATGTTTTTGTTTAGCTCTTCCAAGACTGGACAGATACCAAATTATAGTTTCAATCTGACTCCTTTTCCTTCACAGTTCAATGCTATTCACTATGGTCTAATCAGCAATTACTTTCATGTTAGTGATTGAGTTTGGCAATTTGTTGTGCAGTTAATTAAAATGAAAAGAAGTAAATTCTTAGATGATGTATCAAGCAATTTTGTGAACCACTTATTTAAAATGTTCAGTTAAATGTTCCTTTTAAATTTCGGTCTAGTATTTACATCTGAAAATGAACCAAATCTTATAAAAGCTCATAAATGAATATCTGACTTGAAGACAAAACAGAGAAACACATTTCAGAAATGTTTTTGTAATATTGATTGTAATTGTGAACTCTAAGATGAAAAGCTAATTGTTCCTGGAAATTTACTTAAAGTACTGTAATAAGAAATGGACTCAAAGCTATCTAAAATATTCCTATTGTGTTGATATTTTGGAAGTGAATTTTTAAAAACTAGCTTTTATTACTCTGAACATTCATATATTCCAGCAGAGAATTAAATATCCCCATCTAATAAGGTTATCTGTTTTTTCCCTAAAAATAATTTGGCATAACTAAGTAAATAAAAAAAAAATCCATAATTTTGAACACTATACAATGTTATTAAATTAAAAAATACAATAAAAACATTTACAAATTATAAAATCTGGAAGTAACTATGGAAATCATAAAATAGCAAACAGGAAAGATTTATAGAAATGTATAAATGTAAGACTTAAAGTCCAATAACAACAGACATGAGAAGGAATTATGTACATAATCATCACTTAAGAAAACATTTATTTCTGAATCCTATGGAATTAGACATTTTCCATTGATAAGAAATACCCAGTAGATATATTTAGTTCACTAATTCTACAAACCCATTGATTTGAGCGTCCCTCCCTGAAACAAGCTTGTTCATGCAAATTAACATTGTGTTCTCTTTAATGCTTTCTTTCTTGTGCATAGTAGGCATTCAACAAACATATTTTGGAAGAATGAATGATATAAAATAATCATTGATTTTAAACCAGGACCACATTGTATTGATATTTAAGAAGGAGTTGTTAAGATAATAGCTTCTTGTGCTTATATCTAGGATAATTATACCAAAATGAGGCTCAGAGTCATCACTGATTAAAGAATAGCTCTCAGCTAAAGATGTAAAGAGCTAAACTGTTTTGTGTTATTTTATGTAAGATATGGCTTTATTCTTTTCTATAGGTCTCACATTAACACTTGATAAAAATCCTTTAACTTTTTAAGCAATGTTTCTTAAAGTGTTGTCTTGAATGCCTGCATCAGCATTATCTGAGCTCTTACTAAAGTGAGAGACGTAAATCAGGTTCTCTGGACTGGAACCCTGGGTCCATCTGTCTTTTTAGCAAGCACTCAGGAGCATGAGAACCACTGCCTTTTGACATTCAGTGGAATGGAGCCCCATTGCTGACTGCATTGGAAGCATTCAGGAACTTGTTACAAATGCAGATAACCTGATTCCACACCAGGATGGGCCCCCAGGAATGGTGGACCCTAGGAGTTTGGTTCTCCTCATTGTGTCCGTTAATTATTTCTGAGAGGTTCCTCATGCTCTGTGTTGCGTGTGCTGAGAGGCAGTTCCCTCATGGTCTGTTTGGCTTCTTCATCAAGCTGCTGTGCCCCATGCATGCTGGCTCTGCTTATGATGGCTACAAGGCAGTCAGGGGCTATCTCTCCTCCTCTTACCACTTTAACAATCTTGAAACAGAACCTTTTCTTAATTCCTCATTGAAAAGCTGAAACCGTCAGCTAACTTTTGAAACTTTTCCTATAGGTTTAGGTCTCCTTATAAGGTAAGGCACTTCCTAAACAAATTCCCAGCCAGCTATAGTCCTCAAACCTCAATCAGCAATATAGAACCCCCTCCCCCACACCTCACCCCTACTTCCCTCTGCTACCCTGGGAAAACTCAATCATTCCAAAGTCCAAAGAGAAAGGAATTTATTTCCTTCACCCAAATCCCTACAGAAACATTCTCACTCTTCTTCATTAAAAGCAATAAATTCTGCAGGTTTAGAGCTTAGAGCTTTGACCCAATACAATTTACATTACTGTATCAAACAAACATTTAGCTACACTGTCTGAAAGTATCTGCTTGCAGATTAGTGGTGGTTTTATTTTTTCCGTAGGAAAAAGGGGCAGAAATTTGCTTTTTCTCAAGTTATTTAGAAAACTATTGGGTAGTTTTCTCAGGACAAAGACAGTGTTCCTAAGATGAAATAAATTACAGGTTTAACATTTTTTCCTAACTATTCATTTCTACAAAATGCCAGGATAACTGAAAAAAGACAGATTGCTGATAGTGAATTAAATTAAAAACCACATTTGGGTTATTCATTATGGTAGTTTTATTAGATTATTGTAAAACAGTTTAACCAATAAGACTACCTACCTAGATTTCATTAACAATAAACAAATAAAAATTGATTTATTAGTGCTAAGGAACCCTTACCTGAAATGTACCTATGTGGCCTGTTTTAGTCCCTTTGGGTTGCTATAACAAAATAACATAACCTGGGTGGCTTACATATAACAGAAATTTATTTCCCATAGTTTTGGAGGCTGGGAAGTCCACAATCAAGATGCCAGCAGATGTGAGCCTGGTGAGGGCCCTCCTGGTTCATGGACAGCTGTCTTCTCGCAGAAACCTCACATGGCAGAAGGGGCTAATGAAAGCTTCACCCTCATGACCTAATTATCTCCCAAAGGCCCCCACCTCTTAATGCTATCACCTTGGGAGTTAGGATTTCAACATCTGAATTTTGGGAGGACAAAACATTCCAGCCATAATATGGCCTATCAGTAATGTCAGATATAATAGAAGCAAACCACTCCTGATGTTGTTCAGGCTGGGTCTGTAATAAACTAATTACATCAGCTTTGTAATTTTGGCCCAGCCTCTACTTTCTATTTGCTAAATTGCAAGAAAACTTATGATAAAACTAGCCAAAAAATAACATTGGTAAGCTTCAATTTCCTACATGCCATTATAAAATTCTAGAATTGAATTAAGAAGGCACATGGTAGATTGACATCAAAACCATCACAAAAGATTTGCTTCATTAGCTTCCATTTACAGTGTAACTAAGACAATACAGCTTGATCTGGAAGCACCCCTTTGTGAAACCACAAATGTGGCCTTAACAGCAGGAAGTTCATTTTATGATACAGTTTATTAAATAAATCAGTTGTTAATACACTACTTAATTTCCTTGTGCCTTAGAAAAATTTCTTAAAAATTAAAAAGATAAAATTTAATACAAATTTTCTCAGGCCTCACCAGCCTGTTGATATCTATAAGATGATATAACATACATTAGTTAAAACTTACATTTTGCTGGCCTATTGCCCCCACCTGCTGACATGGAATGTCCAGATTGTTGTAAAATCACCCCAAATATTTCTTGGAGTATTTCCTACTCTTATGTGCTCTTGCACCAGGCTGCTGTCCTAGATTCTCTGTTGTGCCATGAGGCTGGGCTCTTCTCCGAGCTTCTCCAGAAGGGGATACTATTCCCTGGTAGCCTCCTCTTGGGCCACTAGCTCCCCACTGCTCATGAACCTGAGGCATCATCATCTTTCCAGGCTCCCCCTTTCTGCTCTAGTCACCCCATAGGTTCTCTCTCTCTCTCTCTCTCTCTCTCTCTCTCTTTTTTTCTGCTGGGTACAGAAGTTCTTCATTGATTGTTGCCCTAAGTTATTAGAATCATCTGGGTAGAACCTTTAAAAAAAGTACCAGACTTTCATTTCTGGGAATATGAGGTAGATGTACTTTTGCTATTTCTTCCACTAGGTACAACTGGAAACCTAGATGGCATACAGAAAACAAAAATAAGAAGACTCTGAAAGGTGGCAAGAAGACAGCGGACTGGCCAGTACCTTCTCAGATGAAGAAAAAGCAAGAGAATTTGTGGCCAGCAGACCTATCCTAAAAGAATAGCTAAAAGAAGATCTCTAAACAGAAAGGAAATGATAAAAGAAGAAACCTTGAAACACTGAGAAGGAAGAAAGAACACAGTAAGTAGAAATATGGGTAAATAGAATAGTCTTTCTTTCCCTTTTGAATTTTCTAAGTTATGTTTGATAGTTGAAGCACAAATTATAACACTCTCTGAAATTATTCTAAAGGTGGAGAGAGGAAATAATTAAGGCAATTATATTTTAAATGGATGAGGGCAAAGGAAGACTTAAAGGAGGTCACATTTCTATATTTCACTCAAACTGATAAAATGGAGACAGAAGTACACTGCTCTAAGTTATGTATATATAATGTAACACTTAGAGCAATCAATAAAAAAGCTATACAAAGATACACTTAGAAACACTGTGGATTAATAAAAATGGAACTTAAAACGTGGTCTAAAATGTTAAAAAATGTAGCTATCAATATGGCAGGAAAAATAAAATATAAAAATAAAAACAGAGAGAACAAAAAGAAAACAGAAAATGAATTGTCAGACTTAAGTCCTAACCAATCAATAATTACCTTAAATTTAAATGGTATTCATTCATAATTATAAAACAGAGATTGGCAGGATGGATTTTAAAAGGACCTAATTATATACTATCTACAAGAATCTCACTTTAATATAGGCATATTGAAAGTAAAAGAATGAAAAGTGATATATCATAAAAACATTCATTAAAAGAAAACAAGAGTAGCTGTATTAACATCAGATAAAATAATTTTTAGAAGTGAAGAAAATGACTAGAGACAGAGAGAGATTCCATATGCCAAGAAGATATAGTAATCCTAAATGCATATACACCAATCAACAGAATTGCAAAATATATAAAGCAAAACTGGTAAAACCAAAAGGAGAAATAGACAAATCCACAATTATAGTTGGAGCCTTCAACACCCCTCTCTCAACAATTGACAGAGCAACTAGGCAAAATACCAGCAATGATGTAAAAACTAAAAAACACCATGAGCCAACAGTATGTAATAGATACTTATAGAACGTTCCACCCCAAAAGTGCAGGATACAAATTCTTTTTAAGTGCCCGCAGAACATATACCCAGAGAGGCTATATTATCTCAGGCCATGAAACAAATGTCAGCAAATGTACAAGAACTGATGTCATATAGAATGTGTTCTCCAGCCATAAAGGGTTCAAACTAGAAAGCATAACAGGAAGATAACAGGAAAATCTCCAAACTCTTGGAAACTAAACAACACACTTCTAAATAATCTATGGACCAAAGAAGAATTTTCAAGAAAAATAAAAAAATACTTTGAACTGAAAGAAAATCAAAATACAATATATCAAAATTTGTGTTTAAGCAGTGCAAAGAGGGAAATTTATACTGTATACATTATACAGTATACTTTATAATTCTTATATACTTTATATTCTTACTTTATACTTTAGAAAAGAGTAAAGTTTCAAAGAGAAGACAAATTATCAATATCAGAAATGAAACAGGGCATTATCACTACATATCTTGCAGATATCAAAAGGATAAGGGAATACTATGAACAATTCTACACAGATAAAATTGACTGCTTACACAGAAGGAACCACTTTCTTGAATATGACAAATGGCTGTAACTCACTATGAAATAGATAATTTGAATAGCCCTATAACTTAAGGAACTTAAATTTTTAATTTAGAGACACCCAAAAAGGAAATGTCCAGGACAAGATGGTTTCACTAGAAAGGTCCACCAATGTTTAAAGAAGAATTAACATCAATTCTATAAAATCTCTTCTGGAAAATAGAAGAGAACTCTTCTGAATTCATTTTACGAAGCTAGCATTACCCTGTTCCAAAAACTAAACAAATTCCGTACCAAAATTAAACTACAATTCAATATCTTTTGTGAATATAGGCACAAAATTCCTCATCAAAATATTAGCAAATAAAATGCAACAATATATAAAAAGAATTATATATCATGACTAAGTGGAGTTTATTTCAAACATGCATGGCTGGTTAAAAATCATATACTAATTAACCATATTGATAGACTAAAATTAAAATCACTTTATCGTATCAACTGATGCAGAAAGAGCATTTGACAAAACTTAACACTGTTCCTATTAAAAAGTCTTGGAAAAATAGTACTAGAGTAGATCTTTCTCTACTTCATAAAGTGCATATAAAAAACCTATAGGTAACATTATCCTTAATGGTGAAAAATTGAATGCTTTATCCCTAAGCCTGGGAACAAGACAAGGATGTCTGTTCTCACTACTCTTTTTAGCATATTGATGGAAAATCTAGCCAGCACAATGAGACTAAAAACGAAAGGAAATAAAAGGCAATAAGATACATAAAGGCAATAAAAGAACAAAATAAAACTGTATTTTCAGATGATAAGATTATCTACATACAAAATCCCAAGAAATCTATAAAAACTCCTAAAACTAATACATGAGTTCAGGAAGGTCATAGGATACAAGGTCCACAAACAAACGTCCATCATATTTTTATATATTTGCAATGAACACCTATATAACAAAATTAAAAATACAATATTATTTACAATTGCTTAAGAATGAAATACTTAGTTCTAAATCTAACACAATATTTACAGGACTCATATAATGAAAACTAAAAATGCTGATGAAAGAAATCATAGGAGAGCTATATAAATGAAGAGACAGATCATGCTCATAGATTGAGAAGACATTAATTCTCCCCAAATTGATATGCAGGTTTAATGCAAGTTATATCAAAATTCCAGTAAGATTTTTTTTTTTTTTTGTAGGTAGAGACAAAATTATTCAAATACTTATTTGGAAAGGCAAAGAAACTGAAACAGTTTTGAAAAAAAAAATAAAGTGGGAGGAATCAGTATACCTAACTTTAAGGTCTACTATATAGCCACAGCAATCAAGTCTGTGGTAGTGGCAGAGAATAGACACTTAGATCAAAGGAATAGAACAGAGACCCCAGAAATAGACCCACACAAATATTGCTCACCTGATTTTTGACAAAAGTGCCAAAGCAATTCAATGGACAAAAGATAGCCTTTTCAGCAAATGGTGTTAGAGCAATCAAAAATCCCTAGGCACAAAAATGTAACTTTACCTAAGTCTTGCCCCATATAAAAAAATAACTAAATGTGTATCATGAACTTAAATTGTAGAATGCAAAATATAAAATGTGTAGAAAAAAAGATGTAAGAGATAATCTTTGGGATGTAGAGGCAGACAAAGTCTTCTTAGACTTGACACAAAAAGCAATGTCCATAAAAGAAAAAAATTGAAAAATTGCACGTCATTAAAGTTAAAAACGTTTCCTTTGTGAAAAACCCTATTAAGAGGATGAAAAGACAAGCCACATAGTGGGAGAAAAATATGTGCAAACCACATAATTTAATAAAGTATTCTCAGAACTTAATACTAAGAAAACACAATCAAACGACTCAATCAAAAAATGGCCAAGGCCGGGCGCGGTGGGTCACTCCTGTAATCCTAGCATTCTGGGAGGCCCAGGTGGGAGGATCGCTTGAGCTCCAGAGTTCAAGACCAGCCTGAGCAACAGCAAGACTCCATCTGTACTAAAAATACAAAGAAATTATCTGGACAACTAAAAGTATATATAGAAAAAAATTAGCCGGGCATGGTGGTGCATGCCTGTAGTGCCAGCTCCTTGGGAGGCTGAGGCAGAAGGATTGCTTGAGCCCAGGAGCTTGAGGTTGCTGTGAGCTAGGCTGATACCATGGCACTCTAGCCCTGGCAACAGAGCAAGACTCTGTCTCAAAAAAAAAAAAAAAAAAAAAAAGCCAAAAGACACAAACAGGCATTTTACTATCAAATATAAAGAGGATATACAGATGGTAAATAAACTCATGAAAAGAGGTTCAACATTATTAGCCATTAGAAAAATGGTTAATGTACACCACAATGAGATACCACTATATGGCTATCAGAGTGACTGTAATAAAAACTAGTGACAAAACCAAAAGCTGGAGAGGATGTGGAGTAACTGTATTATTCATGAATTGCTGGTGGACTGTAAAATAATACAACATTGTGGAAAATAGTATGTCAGTTTTGTAAAAATCTAAACATGCAACTACCATATGACCCAGCAATTGCATTCCTGAGCATTTATCCCAAGGAAATAAAAACTAAAGTTTACACAAACATTTGTATATAAATGTTGGTAACAGTTTTATTCATAATCCTCAAAATATGGAAACACCCTGATTCTTTAATGGATGAATAGTTCAATGACCTGTGGTACATTTATACCATGAAATACTTCTCAGCAATAAAAATGAACAAATTACTGATACATACTACAGCTTGAAAGAATTACTGGAGAATATGGCTGACTGAATAAAGCCAAGCCCCAAACAGTAACACACTGTATGATTCTTTTTACATAACATTTGAAATTGTGAAGAGATTAGTTGTTGCCAGGGATTAAGGAAGAGATAGGGGTAAAAGGGAAGTGGATGTGACTAAAAAAGGCATTATAATGCCAAACTTGTGTATCTTGGCTTGATGGAAATGTTTTGTACCTTGACTATATCATTGTCAATATCCTGGTTGTGAAATTGTGCTACAGTTCTGCAAGATATAATTGGGAGAAACTGGGTAAAATATAGACAGAATCTTATTTCTTACAACTGCATGTAAATCTTCTATTATCTCAAAATAAAAAAGTTTAACTAAAAAATACCACTGCTGGGGCCCCACTCTAGACCAATGAAATCAAAATTTCTGAAGGTAGAGATTGGTCATATCAGGGGCTTTAGCTTCATCCTAATGATTTTCAATTCCTCAGATGCCTCACTTAGGATAATGGTCTCCAGTTCCATCCAAGTTGTTGCAAATGACATTACTTCATTACTTTTTTATGGCTGAGTAGTATTCTATGGTATACATATACCACATTTTGTTAATCTACTCATGAATTGATTAGTTCTTGGGTGGGTTCCACATCTTTGCAATTGTGAATTGTGCTGCAATAAACATTCAAGTGCAGGTGTCTTTTTGATGAAATGACTCCTTTTCATTTGGGTAGATACCCAGTACAGGGATTGCTGGATAAATGGTAGGTCTAATTTTACATCTTTGAGAAATCTCCATAGTGTTTTCCATAGAGGTTGTACTAATTTACATTTCCACAAACAGTGCATAAGTGTTCCATTTTCACTGCATCTGCACCAACAGCTATTATTTTTTGACTTTTTAATAATGGCCATTCTGACAGGGGTAAGGTGATATCTTGCATTTCCCTGATGGTTAGTGATGATGAGCATTTTTTCATATGTTTGTTGGCCATTTGTATATCTTCTTTTGAAAAAAAATCTGTTCATTTCTGTGTCCACTTTTTGATGGGGTTGTTTGGTTTTTTCCTCATTGATTTATTTGAGTTCGTTATAGATTCTGGATATTAGTCCTTTGTCAGATGTACAGTTTGCAAATATTTTCTCCCTCTCCGTATGTTGTCTATTTACTTTGTTGATTATTTCCTTTACTATGCAGAAACTTTTTAGTTTAGTTAAGTACCATTTATTTATTTTTGTTGCTGCTGTATTTGTTTGGAGGTTTTAGTCATAAATTTTTTTGCTAGGACAATGTCCAGAGTTTTTCCTATGTTTTCTTCTAGAATTTTTATGCTTTGACGTCTTCCATTTAAGTATTTAATCCATCTTGAGTTAATTTTTTGTACATGGTGAGAAACGGGGATTCAGTTTCATTCTTCTGCATAATGCTATCCAATTTTCTCAGCACCATTTATTGAATAGGACATCCTTTCCCCAGTGTATACTTTGGTCTGCTATGTTGAAAATCTGTTGGTTGTAGGTATATGGTCTTATTTCTGGGTTGTCTATTCTGTTCCATTGATCTATATGTCTACCTTTTTACCAGTAAGTACCATGCTGTTTTGGTTACTATAGCCTTGTAGTATTGTGCCTTCAGATGTAGTCTTTTTGCTTGGGATTGCTTTGGTCATTCAGGCTCTTTTTTGGTGCCATATGAAATTTAGAATTGTTTTTTCTAGTTCTGTGGAAAAACAACATTGGTGTTTTGATGGGAATTGCATTGGATCTATAAATCACGTTGGGCAGTATGGACATTTTAACAATATTGATTTTTCCAATTTATGAGCATGGGATATTTTTCCACTTGTTTGTGTCATCTATGTTTACTTTTGTCAGTGTTTTGTTGTCCTGCTTGTAGATATCTTTTACCTCCTTAGTTAAGTATATTCCTAGGTGTTTTATTTTCTTTGTAGCTACTATAAATAGTATTGAATCATTCATGTGACTCTCAGCTTGACGATTATTAGTGTATAGAAATGCTACTGATTTGTGTACATTAATTATAACCTAAGACTTCACTGAATTTATTTATCAATTCTAGGAGTCTTTTGGAGGAGTTTTTAGGGTTTTTCTAGATATGAGGTCATATCATTGGCAAAGAGGGATAGTTTGATCTCCTCTTTCTCAATTCGAATACTCTTTCTTTCTTTCTCTTGCCTGATTGCTCTGGCTAAAACTTCTAGTACTATGTTCAATAGAAGTGATGACAGTGGGCATCCTGAGATTGTTCTAGTTCTTAGGGGAAATGCTTTCAACTTTTCCCCATTTTATATGATGTTGATTGCAGGTCTGTAATATATGGCTTTTATTAATATTATTTTGAGATGTGTTCTTTATATTCCTAGTTTGTTGAGTTTTTTTTTTTTTTTCATAAAGTGTTCCTGGATTTTATTGAATGCTTTTTCTGTATCTATTGAGATGATCATATTATTTTTTTTTAATTCTGTTTATGTGGTGAATCACATTTGCTGATTTGTATACATTGAACCATCCTTGTATCCCTGCGTTGAAACCCACTTTATTATGGGGAATTATCTTTTTGATGTCCTGCTGGATTTGGTTTGCTAGTATTTCGTTGAAGATTTTTTTGCATCTATGTTCATAAAGGATATTGGTCCAGAGTTTTCTTTTTTTGTTGTGTCCTTTCCTGGTTTGATGAGATTTTCATAAGATACGTGGTCTCATAAATAATTGAGTAGAGTCTTAGGATGTTGTTCCAAGATATACTGTTTCATCTTCAAAACTTAAACATGAAAAATGAGGAAAACTGTCTCTCTTAGACATTAGATTCACACAAAAGATCAGATGATAATTAGTATAAGACCCTTACTGAAATTTAACTGTTTGGGAAAGTACTTCTTTTGAGTTCATGTTTATTTAGTAAAACTACTTGAAAATATGTTGCAAATAATTCTGATTATCTATGGTCAAAATCTTTATATATTTTACAATGTTATTTGAGAAAGCTACATAGGGATTTCTTATTTTTTGTGCTTTTATTGATACAGTTGCTGAAAAAGGAAGCTTTCTATTTTAGAATACTCAATATATTTTAAGTCAACCTAAGGAAATTCATGAGAATAATAGGTTTTAAGAAAATATAATTTTATTGCTTTCAATTTTACAGGGGTATGAACCTCACTTCAAAAATGACTGAACTCTTTGACTATTAATTTAAGACATGACAGTTTCATATATAGGAAGCCAAAACATTAGGAGTGACTTCAGAGCCTTTTTCTATTCATTTTAGATTTACTTCATTAGTATGCTTTCCTCTTTTTTTTTTTTTTTTTTGAGACAGAGTCTCACTCTGTTGCCCAGGCTAGAGTGAGTGCCGTGGCATCAGCCTAGCTCACAGCAACCTCAAACTCCTGAGCTCAAGCGATCCTCCTGTCTCAGCCTCCCGAGTAGCTGGGACTACAGGCATGCGCCACCATACCCGGCTAATTTTTTCTATATATATATTTTAGCTGTCCATATAATTTCTTTCTATTTTTAGTAGAGGTGGGGTCTCGCTCTTGCTCAGGCTGGTCTCGAACTCCTGAGCTCAAACGATCCGCCCACCTCGGCCTCCCAGAGTGCTAGGATTACAGGCGTGAGCCACCGCGCCCGGCCGGTATGCTTTCCTCTTATGTAAAGTGACTGTTGTTTATTTTAATGTCTTTGTGCACAAATGGAAAATTTTTCAATGGAAATGAATTTTGAAGAATGAGGAATGCAATAGAATATTAGATTCAATAATCTATATGAAGTGAACTATTACAGCATTTATCTTCATGGCTAAGCCGTTTATGAGTTATCTTTCTCACTCGTAAAGATAGATACTATAACTCAGTAATCCATCATGAATTCTTTAAAACTTTATCCTCTCTGCAGAAACACATTGCTCATACTTCAGCAATATGAGACAATTTAAAAATGAGTTATTTTATATGCTTATTAGAAAGGTGGTTATAGTCTATAAACAGCACTCTTGGAGAAGGTCAAATTGTGATTGATGTCCCACCCAAAATATGATTCAGCCAGTAAGAGTCATATAGTTTAGGAAATTCTTTCTCTGCTTACTAAGCTGATCAGTATTCATTACTATGTAATCACTAAGGTAATAGGTTGGAATGAAAATAACCCTGCAAGCAGATATCTTAAATAAAAGACTTCAATTCTCTGATACATAGAGGAAGATGTCATATTTTAGCGTCACTTCTCAGAAAGCTTCTTTTAATCGTTGACATTTTTCTGAAAACCACTTGGACATCATCAACGCCTCATTCCACATCACTGATATAATTACAGCATGATTTGTTTTGGGAGATTTTACCTAGTGGTAAACCAAGATGACCTATTCTCTTCTTTGTGTCAAAAGCAAGTGTGAAGTAATAGATTCCAAGACTTATTTAACAACTTAGAACTGTGGAATATTGATAAGTCTTCAGCTTTCTTGAGGAAGGATATTAACTCCAGATTCCTAAGATAAAGACATTACCTTAGAGAATTCCAATGAATTTGAACAATAGAAGAAAAGTATAGTGCCATGGTATTATTTAATTGGGCCATTAATACTGTCGTCTTGAATCAATTATTTCAGAATCATATTAGATCCAGAACGATAAGTTTCTGGCATTGAAGTATTCACTGAAATCTCTGATGATGCTGGCATACATATGAAAACTCAAGTACTTATAATCAACACATGATTGTATCAAAATGATTTCTGTATTGAGGCTTCCATTATTGTCATTTCTGATTTAAGGTCAGGAAACAAATGTTTCAGCTGTAGCATACTTCAATATAGCTTAACTTTTTTTAAATTTCAAAATGTTAAGGGGGTACAAATGTTTTTGTTTAAATGTATTGCTTTTGTTATGCTTAAGTCACGGCTATAGGTGTACCCATCACCCAAATAATATTCATTGTACCCATTAGGTTGTTTTTTTCCCCTCCTTTCCTTCTCCCTCCCTCCTGCTTAATTTCCACTGAGTTTTACTTCCCTCTGTGCGCATGTGTGCTCATTGGTTATTTCCAATTTAATAATATATGGTGTTTTTTTTTCCCCATTCTTGAGATACTTAATTTAGGAGAATGGTGTCCAGTTCCATCCAAATTGTTGCAAAAGGCATTAATTCATCCATTTTTATGGCTAAGTAGAACTCCATGGTATACATATACCACATTTTATTAATCCACTCATGAATTGATGGGCACTTGGGTGGATTCCACATCTTTGCAATTGTGAATTGTGCTGCAATAAACATTTGAGTCTATCTTTTTGATAGAAAGACTTTTTTTCCTTTGGGTAGATTGGCAGTAATGGGATTGCTGGATCAAATGGTAGATCTACTTTTAGTTCTTGGAGGAATCTATCTCCGTACTGTTTTCCATAGAGCTTGTACTAATTTACAGTAAACCAACAGTGTATAAGCACTCCTTTCTCTCTGCATGCATACCAGAATCCATTGTTTTTGGACTTTTACATAAAAGCCATTCTAACAGGGGTAAGGTGATACCTCATTGTGGTTTTAATTTGCATTTCCCTGATGATTAGTGACATTGAGCATTTTTTCATATGTTTGTTGGCCATTTGTCTATCTTCTTTTGAAAAGCCTCTGTTCCTGTCTTTTGCCTGCTTTTTAATGCAGTTGTTCATTTTTTTCTTGCTGATTTGCTTGAGTTCTTTGTAAACAACTTAACCTTATATTAGAGTGCCCCGAAGTGAGAACCAGGAAGTAAACCATTTTGTTCTATGTGTATTCTGCTTGGAATTTTAGCAGAATTCTATAATTTCTCAAAAGACTAAAAACATGGAATTTTAAGCTCTTTTGGTACTCTCACAGGAGGTAAAATAGAAGTGCTTCCTGCAGCCAAAGATTTATCTGTATTTCCCTATAGAGAACATATGGCATTGTTGCATATAAGAGGTAAGGAAAATTCTTAGAATCAAGCACTCACATTTCCATCTTGATTGTGACATGAGTGACAGAATTTTTGGATTCTAGGTCAATATATACCCTATTGAAGTATATTGGAGTGTGCTTCTCTAATCCATTTCCTGAATATCTAGTGAGCATTCCAGCTTTGGTTAGTGCTAAAACAAAGAGGAAGGTTCTCTAGCCAGTGCAGACAGTACAAGTGTCTACCTCTTTGCTTTATGACCCAGTAGATCCACTGGTACTTGAAATAACTATGGTAGAAAGAAATGCAGAGTGGGACAGCTGGAATACTCAGGAGAATTGTAGTGAGGAAACAGGGTTTGGGAGCAACTGGACCTATCTAATCATCAAGTGAGTATTATCTAATCTATCAAGCTATAAATTCAGGCCTAAACAGCTGCACTGTGTCATCCATGATGTTTATGGATGACAGATCAACAGATCCTAAGCTGCCAGCTAAGTTGCTTGAGCTGGTGGCTCAGACTCAAGTGACCCCTCCTTTTGTGTCATTGCTACTTTTCTTTCAATCCTATGACATCACAGGGAGTGAATAATGCAGCAAATGTGTTATGTTATTTAGCCCCACTCAGAGATTGCCCAAAGGATAGTGGGTGAAGGAAAATCCTCCTAGGAGGCAGAAGTTCCAAACATGCGTCTTGGTTTTCACTTTTCCTGGAAAAGATGGCCTGAGGCATAGATCTACATTGTGTCATTGGTCATAGCTGAAATTTGGGCAAATGATCAGAGGCTAGAGAGGAACAAAATTAAAGGATTGTTGACTAGATCTCAGGAAGAGGTACATGAGGAAGAACCACTCAGAATAGCCACAGAGTGTGAATCTTTGTGTCTCACAATCGTAGGGATCTACTGCATAGAACACTGTCAATAATCAAATGGACAAGGAGAGCCAGTTTATAGACATCAGTTAGCTTTATCTCCAGTTATCCTAGTGCTTACTCAATAACTGTGTGTAAAAAATGACCATTATGTCAGGGATGTAAGCCATGAAAAGGCTCAACAGTGTAGATGTTCCCTCATCAAGCCTCATCTTGCTGCCACCACTGAAAAATGATCAGCTTTCCAACAGCAAAGAATAATACTGAGCGTCTAATATAACACTGGCTATCTTCTGCAGTGGCACCTAGTCTTATCTGAAATAGACATTTCCTTTGGATTTTGATTTGTCTTTCCTGTGCACAATGCTTTTGTCATCACCATCATGTAATGTGTTATTCACCATCTTGATTTTGCACATAATATTTCTACTGACTAAGGAATAGCAAAAGTAGTGATGAATAGGCTGAAGCCCATGGAATTCACTAGTTTTCTGTATATTCAATCATTCAGAAACAGCTGGCCTGATAGAATGGTGGAATGATGTCCTCAAGACTAGAATGATAGAACCATCTATTGAAGGCTCAATTACAATGCCAGATAGGTCATAGAACCTTATGGAACCATATCGTAGGATCAAAGAATGGAAGTAGGAGTGGCTCCTTTAACCCTAATCATCACTTATAAAATTTTGCTTCCCATCCTGAGCTCTGCTGCTGGTTTGAGGTCTTAATTTATCAAAGGGAAAATGCTTCCACCAGGGAGTCAATAGCAATTCTGTTGAACTGGAAATAGAAACTATCACTTGGCCACTTTGGGCTCCTTATGTCATTGAACCAAGAACTAAATAAGTGGAGTAATAAAATGCTTAGTGTGATTGATCTTGTTTATCAAAGGGAAATAGGGTGCTACTTCTTAATGGGGATAGAACAAAGTATGCTGGGAATCCAAAAGTTTTTCTAGGATGTTTCTTAATGCTTCCACATTCTGCTTAAAATGTTAATGGAAGACTAACTACAGTAACCCAAAAAAGTAACACCATACAAAGCTCAGGATCTTCAAGAATAAAAGTTTGGATCATCAGGTATAGAATCTTGACTGTCAAGGGTTGTGGAGAAGCTGAGACTTACCACAAGCTAACAATTTATCCTATCACAGGTTTGTGGATGCTGGCAAAAGACATGAAACTCTTGGATCAGGTGAAAAGGACTTTATTATTCACCACAATAGTACTAGACAGAGTGTCAGCATTTGTGCTGGTCCCCAGGCACCAATTCATACATGATAATAGAAAGTGGCCAGGTAGTGGGTACACACACAGTGAATTGCTCAGGGAAGTCTGAGCATAGGAAACTTCAATCCTTATAATGGGCAGGAAGCCTGCCTGACATTTGTCCCAGAGGGAGACATTGTCTTAACTATACTCTATGATAAATAAACCTACCTTTTGCTCTGGAGGGGCACCTTATTTCTTTCTTCAAAGGCTGTAGGCTATGCTGTTACCTTTGAAATGACAGTTGGGGAACAAATGCTGTTGGTTTCTGTGCTCAAAAAAGGTACAGAAAAGTGAGAGAGCCATGGAGAACTGTCTTCCAACAATGACTAGATTAGGTTAAGGGCAAAGACAAAATGGAATGTAGTACAAGGAAATTTAACAATTATACTGTATGACCAATTTCAGAATCAAGGGTAATTATTCATATTTTTTATCCTTGCCTTGCTATGTGTATGCTTCTACATAGTAACTGTTTTTCTCTCTTCCCCTTTCTCTGCTATTTCATATGATATGTATTGGTTGGGGTTAATATTATTATTCATTGTTTACATTACAAGTTATCTATCAAAGAGAGATTGTACCTGAGCTAGAAAATAACTGAACATGACTCAGACATTGACACAGTAGTAATTTTGGGGACTTTTTGTCTTTCCCTTTTTGGGAGAGAAGTTGAATGTGTCTTTGTTAGTGTAAGAGATAATGGTATTATGTTAGTTGGAAGTGTGTCTTTGCTATTATTGCTGTTTGGAAGGTTAACTATGGGCCAGATACTGTGAATGGACACTGAATATCCACGGAGTAGAATTTACCAGATATAATTACAGTTCCATCTCTGACATTCTCGAGCTCCTGAGCTCAAGCGATCCTCCTGCCTGGGCCTCCCAGAGTGGGAGGTTACTGGCATGAGCCACTGCAGCCACCATCCCTGACATTCTAAACTCTCCCTGTACTATAGCAGCATGAAGCCTGGGCACCACTTTTTACCTTGCCAGCAGGGTGCCAGCTAGATTATGTCCATGGGAGGCTCCAGCACAAGGTTTGGAAAGCAGAGGAAGAGCAGCCGTTGTTCTCCACTGCAGCTTGGGCAGGTCTGTGGACATTGTCACAGTTCAGGCGTGGGACTTTGCTGTGACTTTGGGCATCCTGATTTCTCGCTTTGGTATTGCAGGCAGCTGAGACCATTGATAGAAGCATTCCTTTGCTTTTGACCTCTACTCTTTTGAATTTCCTGAAGATTTCTTCTTGACATTTGCTGCTCCCAGTTTCCAATGGTTCTGTAATAATTTCTTATACGAAACCTCTTCCTACACAAAATAGCTAGAGTGGATTTTCATAAAAGTTTTAAATTTATTTTTATATAGAGACAGAGTCTCACTATGTTGGCTAGGTTGGCCTTGAGCTCCTGGGTTCAAGCAATCCTCCTGCCTCAGCCTCCTGAGTAGCTGGGACTACAGGTGTGCACAACCATGGCTGGCTTGGAATGGCTCTGATTTTCCTAACCAAACCCTGACTTATATAGGAGAATGATTTTCTGGTAATATACACTGACTTTCTTTGAAAAGCAATGTTAGAATGATTAAAATAAATATCTGTCCAATATTCTTGGGGCAAATGCTTAAAATTTTTTTTCCTGTATGTGTGAGATATATACATGGAAGATAACATAACGTTAAGTAATGTCTAATATTCGTTTTAGAATTAACCTCAAATCTGCTTTTAGGTGATTGTTTACCTTTTACAACCTATGCTTTAGTTTCCTCATAGCATGATCATGAAGAGTAACATTTCATATAAAGTACTTTGCACACAGTTAAGTGCTCCATAAATACTAGATATTATAAGAGTATTAGAATTACTATCATATGAGATATAGTGTGATAGATCCTGAAAAATGTGGTAGGAAAAAAATATTGATCTTGAATTTCATCTCTCGTTTTTCTTCCCTCAGAATTTTAGTGAACAATGGGGGAGGGGAAGCAGTTCTTTATCTAGTGTATCCAATCAATTAAACTTTATTGTGGGCTCACTATGGTCATGGTAATTATACAACAAAGTGGCGGTAGAGACTGTATCTATATATCTCGGCCTGTGTCTCAGCATCTAACAAGCAGCCTGGCACATAGCCAACAGTCAGTAAAAATTTGATAAACAGATGGAAAAAGACATTGCATTGAATACCATGGTGGGAAGGAACCATGGAGTTCAGTGCACACGTAGAGGAGTGAAATATAGTCCTTAACTACAAAGAGTTTGTAATCTCACACGGGAGATTGTTCCAGTCACAATTAGCCATCATTCAAGGCAGACTATACTCAGAGGAGGGTGATTAATTCTGTTTTGGGGTGATCAGGGAAAATTTCAACAGAAATGAAATAAAAGTGAGCGGCGAAGGGTGAGTTGGATGAGTCAGGCTAAGAATGGCAAATGGAAGGAAAATTGAGAAGAGTGAAAGTTTGAAACATGAGGGCTGTTGGGGCTTAGGAGAGTGGTAAATAATTCTCCATTTCCCCCCTCTGGAATTTCAGAGTCAGTTGAGAAGTTGAGCGGGGGTCACTCAGAGACCAACATCTCAGCTTTATTATTGATTAGGCTGAATTGATTCCCCTGCATTGACCTCGCTCCCCCACTCCCGCTTTCAGGTCAGATGTGTTCTGGTAAACTCACTGTGTGGATGAACAGGGTGAGGACAGCCCATTCCGAAAGGAAGTCAGGAAAAAGCCACATATGCTCCCTTCTCAAACTTATCCGTCACTAAGAAGAAATAAGCCAGGGGCCACAGAAAAAAGAGGCTTAGAACTACTGCTTCCAAATTTTTCCCTCCTGGAGGTAAAAATTCCTATACTCTAAGGATATATGAGAGGTGAGAGTTAAGCATTTCTCCAGCATGGCCATACAGTATAGATTTACAGAGCTTACCTTTAAATATTTTTTATCTCTTCTTCCATTTACAAAAATCTGTTATGTGTCTTTGATCCATTGAAATGCGAAGAATAGTAGTATGACCTTGATAAGGAGGGTGTGACTAATATGGCTTTGCACCAATGTTCAAATCTGAACTTCTGGAAAAATGGAAACAGGAATGTATTGTATTAGTTCATCAAGCAACTTCCTTCCTTCAATTTTATTTATTTTTTCCTTGGGGTCTGACAAGGTTATGTCTCAGGGGTCTTCACAAGCTTCTTTTCTACAAAGGTGGTTTCCAATAAAATGCAAGGCAATTCAAATATCCCAGCTGCCCTTTAAGCTATTCTCTCAGTCGGCAATCAAGTAAAGACATCAGTAAGTGTTGACACAGAAGCAGGTACATGTGTGTGATGGGGATAAAGGGTCTGGGAAGGAAAGGAAGGTGAGAGGAAGGGAGGAGGAGACGGTAGAATTCAACCTCTGTCACATTCAGTTCTATTCCTTAGTTTGTAGATTTTTCAACTACAACTTAAAGTCAGGGACCCCCAATAATATTTTTCATTCTAGAATGGCTGCATTTTCATTGCTTTTCTGAGTTTTAGAACTGAAGTAGTTTCTTCCCTTCTTACATCCTGTTCTCTTCCTTCCTTCCCCTACCTTTAGTAATTTTGTGACCTTAGGATAATCAATTTACATGTCTAAAGCTCATATTCCTGAACTCCAAAGTCGGTAATTATCAAAAGTATATTTATATGTTGTTGAATACAGGTACTTTACAGGATTTACTGTCTTGCTAGAAAGACTTGTGGTTAAATAATTAATTACAGTAAAGTGTGATGAATACTATGCCAGGGAATGAAATCTAGGGAAGTGATTCTCAGTGTGTGGGTCTTAGACAAGCATTCTTGAACTCCCCTTGAGCTTGGCAGAACTGTAAATTCATGAACTCCACCTGATCTATTGAATCATAATCTTTGGATATGCGGCTTGGGAAACTTTTTTAACAAGTCTTCTAGGTGACACCTGCATATTAAAATTTGAGAAACACTGCACTAGGCGGCCCTAACCTAGGCTAATGAGTCAGAGAAGGCCCATTGAAGGAGACAGTAGTTAATCTGAAGTGTGAGGAATGCATGGGGTGATAGATAAAAACTGGGAGATTTTTAGGCAAAGGACAGAGCAAATGTGGAAGCCTAGAGAAGAGCTTGGCATATTAAAGTACTACAATTCTATTAGCAGGGTTAAAGCATGTTTTCTGGAAAACAGATGTGAACCCCATTTGTAAGGAAGTCAGTCTTGGACTCCATCTGAGAGGAATGCCTCCAGCGGTACTAGGGTGCCTATGCTGGTGAAAAGACCCCTAGAAAAACAGGCTCCCTGCAGCCCAGGGCCTGAGAGTGGAGCATTAGCAGCATCCTGGATTTCCAGTCCCAGGCTGAGGACAGACCACTCATAAACATGCTCCATGTGACAAAGCCAGGAACTCTTCATTCATTGGATAAATATTTATTGAGCACTTACACTGTGCGAGATGTCTAGGTGCTGGGAACACAACAGTGGAAAAACAGGGAGAACAACAATAAAAAATACGTGATATGGCAGATGGTGATAAGTAAATAAAAGAAAAATAAAGCAGGCATCAAGAGCAATGGCTGTTCTATACAAGGCAGTCGTGGAAGGCCCACTTCTGAGAAGGAGAAATTTGAACAGAAATCTGAAGAAACTGAGAAGCTGTTTTGTCAGTATCAATTCCTTCCAATTTGGTCTGTGGTCTCTCTTAAGAGCAGCTATAATTTTTAGCCCTGACGAGGAAAGAAGTTAGATTTGGGTGCCAGTCAGGTGAGACCCAGAGGAGGATGCACAAAACCCATGAAATGGCAGAGACGTTTTTATTACTCACAGATCCCAGACAGAAGAAGGCAGCAGGCCTCACAGGGCCAACAGGAAGGTGGCGGAAGTCATCTCTGACACACAAGCTCAGCCAGCTGGAGGAGAGCAAGAGAGGGTCTGTGACACTAAAGCCTTTACTGGGGTCGAGGGTGTTGCCCAAGCAGGCTTTAAAGCCACGGGCATGAGTTCCATGGGGTCACGTTGTGACTGAAAAGTGTCACTGCAGCATTTCTGTGCAGGCCGTGAGGGGTGTGGGGACAAAGAGGGGTGAGTCAAGTAGGCGGTCTCTAGCTGTCCCATAGGGACGGGGTCACCATAAGGCAGATATCTGAACTGACCACACTGAGGAACTTCGAGAAGGTGTGAAACTGGAAACCGTGTCAAGGGTGAGCGAGCCCTGCTTCTGATATGAACTTAGATTCAACAGGGATACCAAGGCCTCATAAAATTATGGGAATTTACTACAGAGGGCAAACCATACAAAGAGTTTTACAAGCAGAAAGCACAAGTCCAAAGGCCCCAAGGTAGGAGCATATTTGTCTAGAATGGAGTGAGGGAGGGCAAAGAGTGACAGGAAATGAGGCCACTAAGATCACAGGGGGCTAGATCGTTCAGTGCCTTGTGTAGCAATGGCCAGGACTTTGGATTTCATTTCAAAAGAGATTGAAAGGCACTGGAGGGTTTTGAGCAGAGAGGTGACAGGAGCTTGAATTGAGTTGAAAAGCTGTGTGATGTTAGACTGTTGGGGGAAAGGGTGAGCGCTGGGCAGCAGGGTAGGAAACCAGTGCTGCTGAAGAGAGAGGCTGGTAGTTTGGACAAGGGTGGTGGTGGGGGTGAGAAGTGGTCAGATTCTGGATATACTGTCTATCCTCATTATTCACAGATTCCGTATTGCAAATCTGCCTCCTTGCTAAAATTTATTTGTAACCCCCCAATCAGTACTTGGGGCACTTTTGTCCACGGTCATTCACAGACATGCACATACACAAAGCAGCAAAAAATGTTCCTGCTGTGCATGTTCCCAGCTGAGTTCCAGCAAATGACCCTCTGCCTTCTTGTTTCAGGTCTCACACTGTAAACAAGTGCCCTTTTCATGGTGTATTTAGTGCCATGTTTTTTGCATTTTTGTGCCTTTTGTTGGCAATTTTGGTGTTTAGGATGGCCCCAACCATAGTCCTGAGGTGTTGTCTAGTGTTCCCAAGCACAAGAAGACTATGATGTACCTTACAGAGAAAATACATGTGTTAGATAAGCTTTGTTCAGACTTGAGTTATAGTGCTTCTGGCTGTAAGTTCAATGTCAATGAATTAACAATATAGATTAAATAAGTGTCTTTAAACAGCAACACACATAAAACAAGGTGATGTGTTGATCAGTTGATGGCCAAATGCATGCAGGAACATAACCTTGTACTTCCCTTAGGAACGATGATTCAGTATTAGCTAGTTCAGTGTTTTCAGCAACTTTATAGAACACAACTACTGTTAATAATGAGAATAATTATAATTTGAAGATAGTGACAGGTATGGTAATGATGCTAATAGTTTGAAAATGAGTTATGAGACAAAGGTACTTTAAGGTACTTAGCCCAAACAACAGACAGAATGGAGTTGCCATTGACTTATGTGGGAGGAACGAGTTTAGTGGGTGAGAGGAAATCAGGTTTAAGATATACTAACTCTGAAATGTCTGTTAGACATCTAAGTGATGATGGCCAGTAATCAGTATGACATATGGTGGGTGGGATGCACACATTCCGATTGTATCAACTATTTCCACTGCGTGCCCTTTCCTCACGAATCCCCTGGGTTCTCCTCAGGAGGTGTCAAGAACAACAGCCAGGGAGCAGGTAGAGAAGGAGGTAGGGTGAGGAAGAGAACAGAAACTAACTATATCCTTTGCCCCGGCAGGCCTGAGTTGGGGAGCTTGGAATTTTGATCATTTCACTAGATTTGACTGTTAAAGCCTGTAAGTAACTTTTTGTTATTCATAACTGACAGATAAGATGGGGTCTGCCTGACTTTTCATAAACAGGGGTGGGGAAGAATAAGCCCACAGTGCAAGTTTCTTTCACGGGCCATGGAAAAGATAATGCATCCTAGTAAGTACAGCCATGCCTATGACTTTAATTCGGATTTACTTCTCCAAACAAGATCTTTCTCATGCTGTACGGACTCATAACTCTATCTGCCTATTTGATATTTTTACTTGGGTGTCTCAAAGATTCTTCAAATTTGAAAGGTTCTTTATTGCTACACCTGCTTCCTATTCCCCTCTCCAAAAAAAAAAAAGAAAAAGAAAAAGAAAAAAAATCTGGTCTCCTTTCATTGTTCCCTAATTCAGTGAAAAGCATCATCATCCATCCACTCGTGTATGTCAGACACTTGGACATCTGGACATCATCCTTGACATCTTCTCATTCTAACTGGTACCACCTCCTCATTCTCTATAACTAATCCATCACTGTAAATCCATCTGTGGTTTTACATCCATCTGTGAATCTGTGTGCCTTTTTTCAACTCCACTGGCATTGCTTTCTGGGCAGCAATGTAGAACACAGGATATTAGCAAGTGTCTCTCTGCTAGACTGCCTGTGCTTGGAGGTCTCTCCCATTGCTTGTTATCTTTGTGACCTTGAAACGCCACTCAACAGATCCAAACCTCATTTCTCACATCACTAAAGATAATTACATCTCTAATACATGGGATTGTTGATAGAATTGCATGAGATATAATATGTCTGGCACATGAATTCTGTTAAGTGAGCTACTATTAGATTCAGATACCATCATCTCTTGCCTGGACTATTGCAGTATCATTCTAACTGGTCTTCCTGCATCCATCTGCCAACCTCCACCTCCACTGCAGGTCTAGCCTGCAGCCCTAACCATAGGAAGGTTATCATTGCAAAGTCCAAATATATTATACTTGCATCGCTTTTTCTTAACAATTTTCAATGGCTTTAACTGCTCTAGGGATAAATACTTAAATTGTTAACATAACCTATGGGCCTTGCCTCATTCCATGTTTGCCTTTCTTTCTAGCTGTAGCTTTCTGCACTCCTGCCATGCTCACCTTCTTCAGTTTTCTAGGGGGTCCATGCCTTCTTGCCCTTACCACTTCCCCGACTCTCTTTTGTATAGTCTCCCTGCACAGATGGTTTGCCCTATCTACAAGGTTTGTCCACTGTGCTGAATTAATTCTCCTATCTTTTATATCTCAGCTTAAGCATCACAAGCCTTTTCTTACTCCTTTAGTGAGATACAACCTTTCTATATAATCTGTTACAAAACTGCTCTTTTCCTTGAGAGCATCTATATGTGTTTATATTCATATATTCCTTACTTTGTTTATATGATTCATGTCTGATTCCTGGTAGGCTCAATGGGAGCAGAGATTTTTGTGTGGATTGAAGCAGCATTTTTTTTTTCTTTTTGTTCTTAGCAAATAGCACAGCTTGGCACATAGTAAACAATAAATTTTGTTGAATAAATGTGCCTGTAAAGCACTTATGCTCCACAAATATTGGCCATTATTGTTACTGGTACTTTTTGAGAAGAGGTATGGGCTGCCAATGTACCTTCACTGACCAAGAGCCAGACTGTAGCCCCAAAACAGAAACCCAAGCAAGGGAGTGGTAGACCCATTATCACCACCTGGAAGGCCAGAGCCTAATGGCCAGAGTAAAGGACAGGCAGGGAAGCTGCAAAGACAGCCTGGACTTGAGGATGAAGCTAGATGAGGAGAACGTCTGGCCAGGGTCCTCTTGATCTCTTAGAGGCCTTGTCTTCACCATTCTGAAAGAAACAGTGAATAAACAGGGGAACCTATGGTAGTGGCTTTGTCTAAGATGACAAGCAAAAAGGGAGAGGATGGTATTCCTAAATTTGCAGCCCCAAGGAAAAAGCCCAACTCCTTAAATGATTGCCACAGCAAAATGGAAATGCCAGGAAAGACAAGGAGGCTCCGTTTCTTCAAATTATGTCCTTCATTCCTTTTCTCTTCTCTTCTTTCCAGAAGGCATAGTTTGAAGGGAGGAAAAACCGAAACTCTGCATGTGAGCTCTTTGTTTAGTTTCTGCCAATCTATATTCTCTTCACTATTTTGGTAGCAAAAATTGCAAACCGGCATATTTTCCCTAAAATGAAAGTATGATATTAAAATTGCTGACTCTGTTTGAATTTATTATTACTTCTGTTATTATTGCATTGTTGTAACTCAGAAGAATGAAAGCCACAAAATAGAAGTCTCTTACAATAATATAGACGTTGTTCAGTTTACTTCCACCTTTATTACTTGTTCTTTAGAAGAGCGCTTATTGGGCCTAATCAGTGGGGTTTTTTTATTTAAGATATATGAGCTTGTGACTAGTTCTTCCAACTATTTCAGAAAGGAATATTGGTCAGTTTTCTCACTTTGGTGTAAACAATTCAGTTTTTGTTGTTAATGGAATTATTCTTTTTTCTATTTAAGCTCTTTTTCCCCCCAATACATGATCAGCTGGTCTAGTGATTTATAATGATGATGCTGGCTTTCTACACTACTAGTGTAGCAGATTGGATACTTTCTGAAGTCTAAAATATTTGGAAAAGCATTAACAGTGACATTAAGACCAAATGAGCCTCTCTTTAAAATCTTCAGGTTCTGCTTAAACAACCTTACATATAGATAAAATGAGGTATTTATGTTCACCTGACATGGCTTTACAAATAAACTTATATATTAATAAATTATTTCAAAAGTTGTGGGCCATTTTATATACATATGCATATTTTGAAATTGTATGAGTTTGGTGGTATGTATTATATATTATTCCTTGTATTTTAATTTGCCAAATATATTTAATTTATGCTTCCTTCTCTCCCCACAAATAAAGCAGAGATTGATATGGAAAATCAAGCTGATAGAAAAATGGGAGCTGCAAATACTATAACCACAAGCTTAGCATAATATTTTTGTGACTGTACTTCAGATTTGGCTCTAAGGTTCCTGGCAGTCAAAGCAAAAAGAAAAATTACCTTCATTATTGGAAAAGAGGAACCATGCCAGTTCTTTAGGGGAGATTTTCCCCCAATCGAAAATTCTAAAATAAATTTCTCATGTGGGGCTTTATATCCAGGACACTGAATGATTTAATGGACAATATCTTCTAAGTGACGAATTAAATTATATAGAATGCAGAATAAAATTTCATATCTAGGTTTGTACACTATATATTAATTTTGATTTGGAATCAAAGGTCTTATATTTTTGTAGGATGAAATTTCATCTGAGCATTTTTACAAAAGTATTGCCAAACAAATTGACAATGTAAATAGCCTTTAGAAGAAACTACTTAATGGAGGAGAAGATACTGCTTTAAGAACTTGAGAAACATCTTTTTTATGTACAGCTGTAATAACTGCCAGATGATCTGAGCTAGTGCTTTGACATATTGATTAACATTAATTTCTAAGGCTCATTAAAGGAGAACATTTACTAGGAAACATTTAAGCTAATTAAAGATGCTATATATTTGAAAGTGTAGAGAATAAATAAATGGTGTATTTACCATAAAGACACCATCATTCTCCTCCGTCTATGACGAGAATTACAAGTATTCTAAGTGCTAGAATTTGGTAGTAATTTTTGTCCTTCTTAGATTTTCTCTGTTCAATTGTGAAAACTCCCTGGGAACTAGTTCATCAGAGGCTTTTCCGATAATCCTCATGCATATGCTAGCTAGTAATTAAAGCAAAGATTTAAATATATAACAACTAAATTAACTTACATAAGGAACATCTAGTACTTCTCATAGTAATCCAGCAATAACTATCAGTCCTTTTTCTTTAAAACATATTTTAATTTTAATATATTCTCCTGAAAACCTGAAGAGCCTTCCTGGTCTTAAGGAATTACAGTAAGATGAATGAATGTCAGACACTGGCATCTGTGTCTTTGGAAAGCCCTGTGCCTCCCCTCGGTATGCCATGTTGACTGCCACTTCTTTATCTACTCATAATTCGAACCTTGACAAGGTTTCTAAGTCAAACAAATAGGCTTTCTTCTCTATTTATAAAATCTTACTGTTTTCGATGGATAGTACAGGTGGTCTTTATTCTGGAAAAAATTATCGTATCAAGAAATCAATTAATTATTATATGTTTCATTTATAAAATGTTAAGATTTATACAGGGGCATAAGAAAGCTAGATACAGAATGGAAAGTGTAATAAAATTAATTTCCCCTCATTTGTTTCAAAAATAATGAATTCTAAAGCAATTTCAAAAACTTTCTAGAACCCTGCTTTCATTGAGTTAACAGATGGTGTGTAATAAAACAAAGAAATAGTTTCTTAATGCTTTTGTGGAATTAAAAATATAGTGAAATGGCTTTTTTAGCTTTGGGAATTAACTTTGTCATTTATAAGACTTGTATTGATATCAAACACTGACATAGTGTTTCTTTGTTCTTGAATAACCTTCCTTTGCCATTTTTTAAATCAACAGGTTCTTTTGCAAACAGATGTGTTCTGTATGTGGATATATTTGTGGGTTCCTCTATGTAGGAATGCATGCGAGGATATCAATTTCAAATCTCCTTTTTAGATTCTATCCTAGTATAAAATGAAGATGAAGTTTGGAAGTGATTTCAATTTTTTTCAGAAACTGTCATTAAGTATATAATAAACAGAGCAATTTAGCACTAGATGAATGAGCTTTTATTGACCAGATTCCACTATAGGGCAGAAATCTACGATCTAAACCACTATTAATACAATCGACATGGGATAATCCCAGGGTTAGTGCATTGTATTAGGTTGTTATTGCAAACTTTTAAGCATCCATTGGTTGCTATGATCTTTTGACAAGATGTTAAAGATACAAAATGCTAATAACTGAACTCTTTCCCAAATTGTATAAACGATATCTAATATTAGCAAGACATGATTTGCTATTAATCTTAGACTGGTATTGCCTTTACCTGCATATATTTATTGCAACTGTCAAAACTATTATGAGGCAAAATTTTGAATTTGTGTAAAGCAAATCACCTGGTGTAAGTCTTAGAGAAAGAGAGTGAGAGATTGAAGTGTAATACAGTTGATAGCACGTGCCAAATGTCTGGAGCACTTTTAAGAAGCAACTTTTTCACTGAGAAAATTAATTTTATGACCTAAACTTAGTAAAATAAAACCTGAGTAGCATTAAAATTTTTAATGCTTTGCCACTGCTCCTAAGACAACTAAACCTTTTGCCAACTTTTGCTTTTTAACAGGGCACATTGGATATGAAGCAGCCAACTTTTCTGTAAACCTTGGTAACTTTCTTAGGATAATTTCAAATAGCAGATATTACAAAATGCTAAAGGTTGCCAAGATTTCAAAATCTAATATCACCTTTCTTAAAAATAACTGTTAGTAACCTCTGACTCATAGTATTACTCATCTACCCCTTCTCTCAGACTTTATTAAAAACTCCAACCCATGCGTCACAAAGAGATTTCAAAAGGGTGGTAAATTTCCAGGGTGAAACATTTTTTGAAAACTCATCATTTAATCCTCTTGCCATTGTTTTTCATAATAATCCTTTTCGATTAGTCTACCTTCCTTCCTGTAACCTTGGATTTTGAGGACATTTCACTAAATCACTAAGAGCTGCCTACTTTCTCAAAACATTTGCTTCTATCTCTCAGGCAAATTTCCCATACAACTTTTGAGTTTCTCCTCCTATTCTATAAAAGATAAATCTTCATTTTCACATATTTTCTTTTTGTTATTCTACTATTCATATGTAAAAGTAATTTTTTATGTGGTTATCTAATTTATCTTAAATATTTAATAATTTTGTTGTAAAGCATGATACATAAATATAATTATTATTTAATATTGAGCCTATTTGTGTTAGTAAAGTCTATTTTTAATGATGATGTAATAGAAATTATACTTTTAAGAATTTTTAGGAACTTAACTACAATTAATAAAAAAAATCTTAAAAATGTTATTTACTGAACATCATTAAAAACTTTCCCTCCCCTTTTATTCTTACTGCTATTAATATTACATTTGTTCAGGCCCTTATCTAATCTCCCCTGGATGATTACAGTAACTCTTCTAATTGGCCTTCTAATTTAATTTAATTCTTCTTGTCCTATAGTTTCTCATTCCCTAGTCCCTTTTACATGTTGCCGTGACAATGCTTTCTTTAAGATATAATTCTGATCATTTCAGTTCAGGAATAAGTCCCAAATTCTTAGCAAAGCCCTCTTGCATTCTGACCCTAATCTATCTACTGATTCCGCCTCATCAAAGTACAGTCCCTCTTCAGTCCTTTCTATCCTCGCTGACCCAATCCTCCCATACTTCTACAGGCTGTCCTCCTTGTTTCACACAATTCTGCCTTTGCTCGTTGAGTTTCCTTTGCCTGCAAAAGGTCTCATAATATTTCAGGCCCAAGCTCACAGGGTATATACAGTCTTTATGAAGTCATTGCTCACTGCTCTCCATCGGAGCACCTAGCATAATTCCCGAACTTACGGATGTACATTGTTCTCTTCCTCTTCAGAACTGGGAGTAACAGGGAAAGGAATAATGTCCTTTTCGTTTGTATCCCTAGTATATTACACAATACTTGGCACTGAGTTGAAGATTATATTGCCGTTTATGTTAGTTACTATATATGATTCTTATGTTTCAAGCCAAGTGAAGCCTGGTGCTGTTGTCTCTAAATTCATTGCCTACCCCCAAAAAGGAGGGGGGAAGGAATAGCCTCTAAAGAGCCTCTAAAAAAGCCAAGCCATCAGCTGAATGTTTAAAGTGACCACAAATTTCAGTTTCTGTTTGCTGGATTTAACAACTGCTAAGTAGCCTTCTCCTTTGTTTCTAGTTACTAGAAAAAGTTAATGCAGCTTTTAAACTGCATAATTTATAACTTAATGTCATGAGTTCAGACCCATAAACTACATGTTTAATTAGTGTGAATTATGTACGGTCTAGTTAAGGATTGTGCTCATTTTCCCAATAGGATATACTCAAAGAAAGGGGTGCTTTAGAATGACTAATTTAAAGGAGGATGCACTTCTATTGTATTTAGTTCAAAAGTTTACATTTAATCAAGTCACTTTTTTTTTTTTTTTTGTAAAACACCCAGTACCCGGTTGTTAATTAGTGATCCAGAATCACTGGATAAGAGAGAGAGACCAAACCTGCATAAACCCAGAGAGCAACGCATACTCTTCCATTTTCCCAGAGGTCTGTGTAAAGGTAGGGTTACGTGAAGTGGTAGAAAGGGAAGACTCCAAGTTTTAATAATGTTAACTCAAAACATTTTAGATTCTGAAATATGTGAATATGTGAACAGTCACAACAGTTTTCCCAATTATGTGCAGGTTTGAGATTTGGGTTACAGCATAATTGAAGCATCTCAGTCAGTAGCATCCAGAATAAACCAGAGCACTGCCAAGACTCCAAGAATGTTAGTCTACATTCTCATGAACAGTTCCCTTGTGCCAGAAATTCTCCCAAAGGGAACAGAATATACCTACTGCACTTCGATAAGGTCTCTAGTGATGCACTCTCTTACCCAAAACAGGCACTTAAGATACATTTATTCCTTTGCCCTCACTCTTCTCCCTATCATTTATTAGAGATTATTATGGGCAGAAAGTTTGTCTTACGTGTGGTCAAATATGAGCAATGTGGAGTTTTTAAGACTCCAGATGATTCTGCTAAAAAGGTTGCCTCATCTCGTGGACTATGCACTAGTTGAAGATATAAGCATTTTCCCCAAATTTCAGTTTCTATTTCTGGGCTGCTATTTGACCTTACATTTTATAATTAGATTTGCAACTTTTGCAAATATACAGACATTCTTCTCACTATATGTTGCATGGTGATAAAAAATAGTTTGAACAGTGCTAGGCCCAGAACCCATATGTTCTGCCTGGAAAAGCAGGGAGTGCTTTATTTTATTTATAATGGATCCTTCTACATTTACATATAATATACATGATTTTCTGTCCTTATTTCCACAGCCATTACACGTGTGGATTATCAAAGCAGATTTTTAACTGTTCTCAAGGGCCTTAAATCCATTTTAGAACCAGCTTGGGTATAAGTAATAAAAACCAAAATCTTTGCTGGTTTCTCTGCTTAAGTGGTGATTTCCCTTCTGATTATCCCACTTATGGATAATGTGTCTTCATCTAGGTATTTTTGGTACTAGAACTACTAATGGATTTATATTGCCTAACTCATCGACTGGATCATTCATCTATGCATTCATTCATTTGCTCATTCATTCCCTAAATGTTTAGAGACTGCCCATTATATGCCAGGCACAGTTTTTTTGTCCTAAAACAGCTCATGCAAAGTGCCTGCTCCCTTCTAAGAAGACTCAAAGCATTTTTTTTTTTGATTCACTGAGGACATTTGATATTCCTTTTCTATGTCAACTATTTCATTGCTAGCTGCATAGCTCTTTTATTTAGTGTGATTGCTATAGGGTTTCCAATATGCACATTTACCTTATCACAAATAACATTATTTAAGTTACCTTTAAATAATTTTATTTCATATATGATGAAAGAACATTACAAGGTATACTTCTGTATTAGTTATCTATTTCTGCTTAGCAAATTACTGTGAACTTAATGGTTTAAAACAATACCCATTTATTACCTAACAGTTATGTAGGTCAGAAGCCAGAGTGGGTGCACCTGGGTCCTCTGCTCAGGTTTTCACATAGTTAAAATCAACGCGTTGGCCAAGCTGAGCTTTGGTCTCGAAGCTCTGGCAAAGAATCTGCTTCCAAGTTTATTTAGGTTGTTGGCAGAGTTCAGTTCTGTGTAGTTGTAGCCCTGAGGTTCCTGTTTCCTTACTGGCTATCAGTGGGGGGATTGCACTGTGTCATAAGACCCCCCACATTCCTCTTCACTGTCACTCATTCCCAATTTATAGCCAGCAATGGGGCACCTAATAGCGATGCTCCCTGACTTAAAGGATGGCTTGACTTATCATTTTTAGACTTTAGGATGGTGCGAAAGTGATACTCATTCAGTACATCCCTTGATTTACATGGGATTATGTCTGGATAAACCCATCATAAATTGAGGACGTTATAAATTGAAAGTACATTTTGGAGAAATTGAAAACGCACTTTCAAAGTACGGTATTTTCAATTTACCGATGGTTTATAGGGAGGTTACCCCACCGTAAATCAAGGAGCACCTGTGCTTTTCATGCCTCAAATGTCTTTGACTTCCTCTGCGGAGAAAGCCTGAGAAAATTCTGCTTTTAAAGGGCTCATATGCTTAGATTAGATTTACCTAGATAATCTCGCTATTTGTAGGGCAATGGATTAGTAAATTTAAGTACACCTACAAAATCTCTTTCGTCAGGTAACTTAGATATTTTTGGGTGTGACATGTCATCATTTTCACAATCTTGTCATGGGGATTACAGTAGGAAATCTTTGGGGCCATTTTTATAATTCTGCCTACCACAATTTCCACTTCCCTTCTATTATTTATTGTGCTAATATTGTCATACATTTTACATCTACATATGTTACAGCTATCCAAATACATTGTTATTAGTTTTGTTATTAGTAATTAATTAGTAAATTTTCATCTAAGGAAATTTTAAAAATTAAAAAAAAATCTTCTACATTTACCCACATACTTAGAATTTCTAGTGCCCTTCCTTCTTTTGCATAGATATGATTTTTTGTCTGATGCCATTTTCCTTCTACCTGAAGAACTTCCCCTAATATTTCTTTTCTTTTTTTTTTTTTTTGAAACAGAGTCTCGCTCTGTTGCCCGGGCTAGAGTGAGTGCTGTGGCGTTGTCCTAGCTCACAGCAACCTCAAACTCCTGGGCTCAAGCAATCCTTCTGCCTCTGCCTCCCGAGTAGCTGGGACTACAGGCATGCGCCACAATGCCCAGCTAATTTTTTCTATATATTTTTAGTTGTCCATATAATTTCTTTCTATTTTTAGTAGAGACGGGGTCTCGCTCTCGCTCAGGCTGGTCTCGAACTCCTGAGCTCAAAGGATCCGCCCGCCTCGGCCTCCCAAGTGCTAGGATTACAGGCGTGAGCCACCTCGCCCGGCCTATTTCTTGAAGTGCATGTCTGCTGGCAACAAATTCACTCTGTTTTTTTTTCATCTGAAAATGTCATTATCTTACTTTCATTTTTGAAAAATATTTCTTCTGATATAGACATCTAGGTTGACATTTATTTTCTTTTAGCACTTTTAAGTTTGTCATTATGTTGATTTTGTTACACATTGTTTCAGATGAGAAGTAAACAGGTATTCTTACTCTTCCCCTCTATATAATCTGATCTCCCCCATCCCTGATACTTTGAAGATTTTCACTTCATCACTGGTTTTCAGAAACTTGACTCTCTTTACTATTCCTGAGATTCTAATTACATGTATGCTAGGCCTTTTGATACTGTCCCAGATATCACTGGGATCACTGGGATTCTGTTTTACTTTCCAGAATTTTTTTTTTCTCTATGGTTCTGTGTGGGTATTCTTTATTACTCTGTCTTTTCTCTAGTAGTGTCCATTCTGCTATTAAGAGGATCTAGTCTTTTTTTTATTTCAGAAATTTTTAGATATACAGTCATAATTTGGCTCTTTATAAATTTTCATTCTTTGAGTAAGATTTCTTATTTATTCACTGTGTCCATATTTTTCTTTAAATCCTTGAACACATTGCTGATGCAGTATTTGTTAATTCCAACATTTATGCCATCATTGGTTGTGTTTCTATATTTTTTTCCTCTTGATGATGTGTCACAGTCTCCTGCTTCTTTGCATGTCTAGTAATTTTAATAGCAGTTAATATCTTTATATGCTGAATGTTGTGATGTTACATTATTGAGAGCTTATATTTCATGGTCTTTATTAAAGAGTGTTTTGTTCTGGAAGCTGATTAATTTACCGGCTGATAGGTTTTATGCTTTTGAGGCTTGTACTTGGTTAGATCTAGAGTATTCATTACTGTACAGCCAAAGTAATACTACTTTTAATGTGGGGTCTTTCTGGAGTCTCACGAGAATGGCTGTGGAGTTCAGTGAAACCACTCATTCTGGATAATTGGAACTTCAATGTCTCTTGAGCACTATGTGATCTCTGGGGCCTCCGTTTCCCTCATAGTCCCCAGTGGCTGTTCTCCACTGTGCCTCGTGGAGTCTTGCCCTGTATACATGGAGGTTAGTGGGCCAAAGACTCAAAGGGACAACTCTGCAGATGTCTGGAGATCCTTTTCTGTATAGCTTACTCTTCTCCAGTTTTTCACCCCAAAAGTTTCTGCTGCCTCAGCAGCCCTTAATGCTGATCTGTTTTTCCCTGCTCAGCAGGACCACTGCTTTTTGTTCAGACTCCTTCTCTGTGCTACACTTTGGAGCTCATTTCCTTTCTCTCAAAAATCACAGACATGGGATGTCTGTTGCCCAATTTAAAAAAATGGTTGATTCACATATTTATAATTATTTAAGATGGGATAGTAATCCAATACCCATTTCTCTGTCATGTTTAGAACTGAAATGGAGTATTTTAAAGTTATTTTATTTGATAACATGCTTTAAATGTTAATTTCATTTGATAAGATAATTATTCAAGTTTCTATATGTTGTGAAAAGTTTCCTGTGGAATATGTGTTTCAGAATACTTTACCAATGCTGTATGTTAGGGCAACTGCAGCATTCTTAAATTGGAGTATCTCATACCATCTTCGGTTTTGTTTATTTTGCCTGGAGGATGTGTAATTTAAAATCTTGCTCCCCACTTATTTTCCCCTTGTGGTTTAATTTTGGTGTCTAGAGTTAGTATCTTGGTAATATCTCAAAAATGCTTCATTTTACTGCTCATCAATTTTATCTTTTGGGACATTTTACTCATAATTCTCCATAACTCTCCTCTAGTTAGTTTATTGCTAATGGCTAAAGTAGACCTAGTTGTTGAATGACTAATGTGAAGCTAGTTACTTATGAACATTCTTCTACCAAATGTAGGGTGTCTAGTGATTGTTGTGCTATATCTGTATTCCCCAATGTGTTAATTAGCAGATCCTTTTAGTGTAAATGGTGCCCATTGTAATTATAATGGAGTTTTATGTCTCATCATAAGCTCATTCAATTGATTAAACTCATGGCCAACTACTTAAATATGTCTTTTGTTTGCAGAATGTTTTTTATTTCTTTGTCATTAAAGTGGATGTATTTATTGGCTATAGACAGACTATTTCCAGCTGCAAATACATAGCAAAGTCATGAGGCTTCTCCTCATTTAACCAGACCTCTGGGGATGCCTTAAATGTGACTCAAAACTTGTACCGTGAGGAATGACACTCAGTGTTCTAATTTCATTTTTTGTTAATATAATGTTAACAATATCTTCTCTTATAGTGTAAATTCTGATTAACCAAGCCAATCTAACTTCTGTTTTCTCTTGGGAAAATATCCTCCCTTATGTTTTGTAATTTGTGAAAGGCATAAACACTTACTTCCTCCCCTGTGTTTTCTTTCTATCTGCTATCTATCATTATTAATTTATATATTCTCAGCGGGTGGCTCTTTTTCAGCTTATTGACATTGGTACACCCCCCTGGCAATGAGTTGGCAGAGGAGAGATCAAAAAGAAGAATTACTATTTTCCCAACTACTTATCTTTGGGAGGTTTAGCATGATTATCTCCACTTTTTCTTGTTTTCTTTTACGTATTTGACAGGCAATTAGGTATTAAACATGAAAGCACTTTCTCTCTATCCTTTCCCTTAAGATATTTAAGCCCAGCTGATAATGTGTCAGTAGGGTTAGCAGTCTCCCTGTGACTGCATTTTGATTGCTCCACTGTTTTATGTTTTCTGTAACAGCAGCCACACATGTGGTTTTAAATAGATTTAGGGACTTATTTTTCTTTCTCACAATAAAAATTTAGAAAGAGATGAGGTGATAAGTCTCTACTACTTTACTGTCTTCCATGTGTTTCCTCCTACTAATAGTGGTCTTCTCTGTTTCTGTTTAAAATATAGATAAGTACAACTGTTGTACTAATAAAAATAGAAATTATAGGTAAATAAAAATGTGAGCCGCCCAATCCAATGTCTTCATTCAGAGAATGTCAGATTCTTTGTTGCTGTTGTTGTTCTTATAGAGATGGGGTCTTGCTATGTTGCCCAGGCTGGAGTGCAGTAGCTATTCACAGGAGTGATCATAGTGCACTGCAGCCTCAAACTCTTGGCCTCAGGTGACCCCCTCCTGCCTCAGCCTCCTGAGTAAGCTGGGACTACAGGCATGTGCAACCATTCCCAGCTACTTTTTGGTGAATATTGTAGCATCCAGTGTTTATATACTACAGTGATATAGGCATTTCCACCCTGAAACCTCACTCTAGAGGGTCGGTCACAATGAAAGAAAACCTCAGAACAACTTCAGCTACACATACAGACATTTATTACCAAGCAGGCATACTGGCCATTCAACTTGTCTGTTATCCTGTCCCAGATGTGCTGATCAACATCTTGCTTGAGGGACTTTCTCTGGTACTAATGGGATGATATTAGGAGATTGGGTAAAACTCAGTATCAAATCAGGAAGCAGGATCCTCCAAACTCTGGATGTAAGAAATACCATCTTCCTTTATTTGCCTAACTCAAGTGGTCTTCTCCTTTGAGTTCTCCTTCTGTTCTTTGTCTTAGCAGGAGATTAAATTATAATTGTTGGGACTCATTTCCTCCACTCCCTGATCAAATTAAGATTCCTTGAGTCTTAGACAGATAGAAACAACTGGGATTGGGGGGGTGGTGTCCGGTTTACCCTCGGTATGCTTTCTGTCCAAGCCTGCATGAAAACTTTAGGATGGGTAGTTCTCTGTGTCAAATTTCTGCCCTAGGAACTTTTTCTTTTTAGCTTTCATCACCACAGTATTTTGTGGTTGGTACCAGGCTTCCTAAATTACTCATCAGAGGTGCATTTCAGGCATTCTTGTGTGGGAGCTGGTCTCTATCTGTACCCAGTACTAGGTAAGTCATCAGGTGTAAGTCATCAGAACCTTTTCATTAGGGATCTAGCAAAGCAGGAACACAAAAATGTGAGAAAAAATCTAACCCCGGTAAACTTATCCAGGAGTTTGTAATCAAGAATTATAATTTCAGTAGGCCTGTAGAGTTTATGTTTTGGCATGATTTATGTATGTATGTATGTATGTGTGTATGTATTTATTTATTTATTGGTTGTTGGGGACAGTTAAGTCTTTTTGATACTTAAAACCTCCAAAGGTCTTCATCTGGCTGTAGCACCAGGCAGAAGCTACACCACTCTCTTCCCAGCTCTTCTGGGGATGCTCCACCCCTCATCTCCCATCCTCAACTTCTAGGACCACCTTGAATTTCTTTTAAGAGGGCTTGTGGGATGGTGGCTTTGGCTTCTGGTGATGCTATGTGGGAATGAACTTGTAGAATGAGAGGCAAAACCCTGTCAGTTTTCCTCCAATTAACTCACTGTTAAATACATATAAATTTTCATGGTTTATTTTCTTAAAGATTTGGACAGTTTTCTAGCCTATTCTGTGTTGTAAGGTACATTTGTGAATCCTTAACGTTAATACCTGCATATTTTTATGCAATTTTAAAATTTATTAAATGAGAATTAATATAGTAATTAACAATAATTTTAAAAGATCTATGAAGAGTACTATTTATAATTGCATTATAGTCAGAAATTTTAACCATTAAAAGTTTAATTACTAGTTATGTTTCTTAATTGTTATTTTAACCCAAGTTGTAGACTTAATTCTATTTATTTTAAGTATAAATATGTTGTGATAAGAGAAGTTAAGACCCTGAGTACCTTGCTTGAACATTTATATCTGTTCATATATATGGACGTTTATCATAATCTAACATATATAATAATATATCATAACATATATCATAACAAATAATATATATTATAATATAGCATATACAAAAATACGAGTTATATTTAAATGCTCTGAATCTGTAAAGAATAAGTATACTTTACATTGCTAAGATTTCTTTGGGTGAGCCATGATATTCCTGTTTTAAAAATGTGCTTTAGAACATAAGTAAAAGTGTATATATTTCTATTTTAAAAGTATGATTTATGAAGATCTATTTTGTTTAGAGCTAAACCTAATCAATATTTTAATGATTTTTTTCTTATGAGAATTTTTTCTTCAGAAAAATTAAATTGTAAATCAAAGCATGATGTAGGCCAATTAAAAAAAAGAAAAATTAAACTGCAATGTTCATTCAATTATTTTGTGTTGTCTTGAAGAAGGAAAAATATCATCAGTGTTGATCAAATGTCTTAGATATATTTAACTATGGAAAGTTAGAACCTAATTAAATTTTCTGTCTTATACATGGTCTATATTTTGCTGTCCCATATGACAGCCACCAGTTACATGTGGCCATTTAAATAGATATTAATTAAAATTAAGTACATTAAAAAATCAGTCCTTCAATTGCATTAGCCATGTTTCAAGTGCTCAATAGGGGCTACCATTTGAACACCACAGATATTAGATATTTCTGTCATCACCAAAAGTTCTATTGGTTAGTGCTGATGGTCAATTATCTGAGATCATCAATTTATAATTAAATGTATAATAAGATAATTTTTGTTTTTTAGCATCTACTGATACATTAGAAAATGAATGGCAAAAATCTGTTTAATCAGATCACAGACTGTGAAAGCAAACACAATTTTTTTAGAGTTTACTTTTTGATGATTATTCATATGTCATTTTGAGTAGTCTGTATCTATACTTTATATTAAAAACTGAAAACATGGGCAAATACCACCAGTGTTTGTTTATATTTACACATGACTTCTATTTAAAATGTGACAAACCTTTATTTAGAAAGGAAAAGTTATTAATATGGAAATAGGGGAATAGATATAGTTAGGTTTTGACTGATGTTATAAAAGCCAAAATAGGTTTTCTAGAGGAGCCATTTTCTTTTTCTGAAAGAGTAGGTTCTAGAACACTGGCCAAAATTTTACCTTGCCAATTTGTTCATAGATTTCATTATTAACCAACCCTTCTAGCAACCTGTAGAATGGAGGCAGTCTTCCAACTAAGGCCAGTGAAATTTGAGGATGCCAGCACCAACACAGCATGTTTAAACTTATCTCTATTCCCATTTCTAGAATATCCCATATCTGCACTCTAGGTAGACTCATAGGAGCTTCAAAGAGCATTTAATGTCTCACCCATAGATCTTGAAGAGGTGAGTGGCTTGCCCAAGAGGACATAGGTCAGTGGCAGAGCTAGAACCTGAACTTTAGTTTAGTGATCTCAGTCATCTGGGGCCATTTTCTGATTTGGTACTTGAGGATGGTACAGCTTCTCTGCACCACACCTGACTCCATTGTGAGAGAATTCTGACTGCTTTTAATTTCATAACTATTAAAAATTATTTGGCTCTACATATTTTATGCACTTTGAAGTTAAAATGAAGAGAAAAAAATAAGAAATCTAATAAATAATGCATTAAATTTGAAAGTAAGATTTGTATAGATAAATTCTAAGATAAAATCTTACTACTCTTAAGTATATAGTTTTTCATATTCATGATAAATTTTTTAAAAAAGAAAATAGGCAAACAGCAACATATATGTTTCTTTGTAGTAAAATATGTATTGTTCAGGAATACACATTGTATAGACTGTATTCTAAAGTGTTAACAATGGCTGTCTCTGAGAGACAGGATTATTGGTGATTACAATTTTTTTTTAATATCTGCCTTCTCTCCAATTGCCTTTATCACCCTAATTTTCTGATAAAATAATGAAAATAAAAATATATTTCAATATCAATTCCATTTTTACTCGGGTGAATACATATTTTACTTTATATAATAAATTTTTGAATAAAATTAGAATATTTTAAGAAAAGGAATAATTATTAGATTTTAAAAAGATGAATGATGAAATATCTATGATTAATACATTATCTCTTACTGATTTAAAATATTTTTATATATTCAGATTTGTAATTTATAAAAAATACCTTAAAAGGTTGATATTCTTTAAGAAATATGATTGGGTTTGCATTTCCCTGATGATTAGAGATGTTGAGCATTTTTTCATATGTTTATTGGCCATTTGCCTATCTTCTTTTGAAAAGGTTCTGTTCGTGTCCTTTGCCCACTTTTTTATGAGGTTGTTTGATTTTTTTTTTTTGCTAATTTGAGCTCTTTATAGACTCTAGTTATCAGCCCTTTATCGGATGTATAGCATGCAAGTATTTTCTCCCACTCTGTAGGTTATCTGTTCACTCTATTGAGTGTTTCCATGGCTGTACAGAAGATTTTTAGTTTAATCAAGTTCCATTTGTTAATTTTTGTTGTTGCTGTGATTGCCTTTGGGGTCTTCCTCATAAATTTGTTGCCTAGGCCAATATCTATAAGTTTTTCCAACATTTTCTTCTAGAATTCTTAAGTTTCATGTCTTAGGTTTAAATCTGTTATCCATTATGAATTGATTTTTTGTGAGTGGTGAGAGGTGTGGATCGTGTTTCATCTTCTACATGTGGCTATCCAATTTTCCCAGCACCATTTATTGAATAGGGATTCTTTTCCCCAGTGTTTTTGTCTGCTTTGTCAAAGATCATATGTTAATATGAGGATGGGGTTTTATATCTGGGTTCTCTTCTGATCCATAGGCCTATGTCTCTGCTCTTATGCAAGTACCATTCTGTTTTGGTTACTGTAGCCTTGTAGTGTAGCTTGAAGTCTGGTAAATTGATGCCTCCTGATTTGTTCTTATTGCTTAAGGTTGCTTTGGCTATTTGGTGTCTTTTCTGGTTCCATAAGAACTGAAGAATTATTTTTCCTAGATCTGCAAAAAATAATGTTGGTATTTTAATGGGGATTGCATTGAATCTGTAGATAACTTTGGGCAGTATAGACATTTTAACAATGATAATTCTGTGATCCTTGAGCATGATATGTTTTCCCATCTGTTTATATCCTTCTTCAGTGTTTATGGATATTTTTTAAGCATTCTTATTATAAAAGGGTGCTGGATTTTGTCAAATGCTTTTTCTGTGCCTGTTGAGAGGAGCATATGGTCTTTGTTTTTGCTTCTATTTATGTGGTGAATTACATCTATAGATTTGCATATGTTGAACCATCCTTGCACCTAACCCCAGTGAGAATGGCTTTTATCAAAAAGTCCCAAAACAACAGATGCTATCATGGATGTGGAGGGAAGGGAACACTTATAGAGTCTTGGTGGGTCTGCAAACTAGTACAACCTCTATGGAAAATAGAATGGTGATACCTCAAGGAACTAAAGGTAGACCTACCATCTGACCCAGCAATCCCACTATTGGGCATTTACCCAAAGGAAATAAAGTCATTTTATCAAAAAGGTACAGGCACTTGAATGTTTATTGCAGCACAATTCACAATTGCAAAAGTGTTTAATCAATCCAGTGCCCATGAATACATGAGTGGGTTAATAAAATGTGGTATATGTATACCTTGGAGCACTACTCACCCATAAAATAATAGTGAACTAATACCTTTTGTAACAACCTGGGTGGAACTAGAGACCATTCTTCTAAGTGCAGTATCACAATAAAACAAACACCACATGTACTTACTATTGCATTGGAAGTAATCAGTCAACACCCATGTACGTGTATGGTAGTAAAACTCAACAGAAACCAAGTAGGTGGGAGGGCAGAGAAGGGGACAGGTAAATTTATACCTAATGTGTATAATGCATGCTACCCTGGTGATGGACACACTTACAACTTTGACTCAAACTGCAGAAATGCAAAACATGTATTAAAACATTTGTACCCTATAATATTCTAAAATAAAAAAAAGAAATATGAATAGAATTTACCTGATTAGGAATTGCTTTTGGCTTTTGTTTAAACTTCTAGTATTGAAAACAACATTCAGAATTTTTATCTTAAATATTTTTCAACACCATAATTATCTTTTGAATTTAATTCATACCTGATAATTTCTACTTTTTCTTTTAGTTTGCACTTCTTTTCTTAAGTATATGTTTACTTAATTTATCATATGCATTCATATTTGCTAATTATTATTCCACATAATTTAGCTCTTAAATTGAACCATTATGTAATTTGAATAGATATTACTTCCTAGTTCATTAATTGTTTCATGTTTACATGTTATTCTTCTACTTTAATGTAAAGTTTTATGAGCCTGGATCCTATGCGACATATATTTGATGCCACCCAGGATTTATTTTAATGTTACACAGCACAGTTTTGACAAGCACTTGTTGAGGTAGTAATTACCCAGCTCTTAGACTCTGAAGTAATGGATAGACAGTGAGATTGGAGGAAAAAGTTTTCCTTTACTTGGTCCTCTTCCCACTGGGTCTGAGTTCTGCCACAATGTCAAGTAGCATCAATCCTCTGGGGTGCTTGGCTGTTGGGTAAGATATAAAAATACCTTTTCTTCACATTCTTAATATAAAATAGTTGATATTTCCCTATTCAAGACTTAGAATAAAGTGAACAACTACACAGAATGATCTCTGTGGTATAATTATACCAGCCAGTGGTGTAACTCAGTCTGAAGCTGAAAGCCAAAGGGCAGGAGAATATGGCTGCCCCAGCTCAAGGAGAAAGAGAGAGAATTTGCTCTCCTTTGCTTTCTGTTCTCTCCTGCCACTATCAATGGATTGGAGGATGCTGCCTGCATCAGTGAGGGTGGGTCTTCTTTACTCAGTCTGCCAATGCTAATCTCCTCTGGGAACATCCTCACAGACACACCCAGGAATAATATTTTACCAATTATCTGAGCATTCCTTATCCCAGTCAAGTGAACACATGAAATTAACCATCGCATGGACAAATACAGTGTATTACTGCTGTGCCGGAGAGAGAGAGGGTGCACGGGCACATGTGAGAGACCTGAATCCCACCTTTGCCCGTCCTGTAGTTGATGTGGTCCTCTGTGTCTCTCATCCCAGTACGTCTTTCCTTCTTTCTTTTCTTTCCAGTCTGAACAGCACAGCTCTCAATAGGCGATCCTGGAGTAAAATAGGTCAGGAAAGGAAAAATACGGGACTGGATAGAAAATGAAGGCAGCTGGGTGAACTCTGAGAGGTAGTTTGGGGTGATTTCTGGTCAATCCACAGAAGACTTGGAGCTCTAAGGGGAAAGGGAAAGACACATCCTTCTTTGCGTTCATCTCAAGCCCTGAACATCTAAACTGCCTGGAAACATGAAACCCAGTAGATTCGATTGGTAATCATTTTCACAGGAGAGTCAGGTGTATATCTCCTGTCTCTTTTATAGGCTGCTTTTTTCTTTTCAATAACTGGTATGATTGAGCCTTCTCTACCTTTGCTTCCATTTCCCAAATCAGCCTCTCTGGACGGGTATAGATTCTCTGATAATAGATTCTCTGACAAGGTGGTTATTTATGGCTACATAGATTTTCTGTCTCTTGCTCTTCAGGGTGTGTATTTGTGTTTTATTTTCCCTTTTTCTTCCTTTGCTTGCTTGTTTCACTCCTTGCTATTTCCTCATAAACAAACAAACAAAAAATTATTCTCTGTTTCTACCTTACTTTTTTCCCCCCAACCATGTTTGAGCAGCTTTTCTCTTAACATTTTACCTCTCTGTAATAACATACTTACACTACTTGCATGGGAAAATTCACACACACAAAGTGAATAGTTTCACTTTGTGAAATAATTTATATTTAAGTTGTGGAAATAACCAACTTGTTTTAGAATTCTACTGGAATATGCCTCATTTACCAAAGTTGGTAAGAACAAATGTGTGCTTAGGTTTTGGGGAATTTCCAATTTTAGATGAACGCTGTTTTATGTTGAGAAATATTAATAAGCTAGGGTTACAGAGGCCTCGTGCAACAGAAGCTTAATAATAATCATAAAGAGAACTATTATTCAGATAAAATTGGAGTGAATTCAGATGGAAAGTGCAGTTTTTTTTGATGCTGCCCCATACCTGCTTCTCTGCTAGATATCTTTTGTTATCTCCCCAACGCATAATAGCATTGGATAGCTAGAATTTCTATAATTGTTCTTCTCTGGTTTCTTTTGTTCTTATAGTTTCCAAACTAATTGCTTTGTAACAATGGTTTCCAAACATGGAAATCCTGATTTACTTGATTATCTAGTCAAAAATGCCTAGTCCATGGGTAGCTGACTCTTTATCAGTGGATGGTTTGCTAGGCCAGCACCCTTCCCCCAACCTGTTCTTCACAGCTGTGTCCTTGCTGTTGAGCCTGGTTCATTGCACAAAATAAGAATTGCCTATTTGACAAATAACTAAATAACTGTAACATTGACAAGTGTGCTAGAAACTTTAATGCAGTGGCCTCAGAATTGGAGTTTGAAAACCAGTGTTTTAAACTAAGTTTCTTTTTGCTCTATGTTTCTCATAGGAACCTATGCTTACTGATATTAGAACTTAGGTTACTTAGAATCTTCATTAGCCAATGCTTAATGTATTAGAGCTTTTAATTGAGAAAATGAAGAGAAAATGCTCCAGAATAAGATAATAACAGGAAACTCTTCCTTGGGCCCTTTTGTCATGAAAATGCCATGGTGATAGGGGTGGGATAAATTTGAAGGAGCTGCAGAAGAAATGAGAGTCTTATAGAACTGTGGCTTATAGCATCATTGTGAAAGGTTTCCTCTTTGAGTCAGGCTCCCACTGAGGCACTGGTCAACTCCCATGGGGATAGTGACTTCCACAAATGCAATGACATTTCTCGTGTGCGCGATTTTGAAAGCTGATGTGTTCCTCAGGATCTGCGAGAACCATGATTACTAAAACAGACTTGGAAGAAAGAACATTGCAGATAGCATGTAGGGCCACCAGAAGGGCCCCCTGAACTTGGAGATAAAAATCAATCTCAATAGAAATAGAAAAATAACAATTAAAGATATGATCTCTGCACAAAAAAATAAATTTAAGTGTATTGCTTAGGAGACTAGAATAATCTGATGCTTTCCAGCATGCATTCTTAGAACTGGAACACAATGAAGAGGGTAGTAACAAAAATCACTTGTGCTATAATATAACATGCTTGTATAAAGGCTGTGTTAAATATAGAGCATTGTCCTACATGGAGCACAAAAAAATTGGAATCTTGAAGCATAAGAATATTTTCATTTGTCCTGCCATATGCAGGGAGAAGTGTCCAAAGCAGACAGCGTGGTGAATCCAGTTGGCTTCCTTCTCAGTTTTATCCTATGCCGGAGATGGGCACATTAGGCTATCAGAGCTTAATAGCTCCATTCAGTAGAAAATGCCCAGATAACTCCATTTTCTCTGGTACAAGGCTCACCAACTACCCTATTTAAAGTAATTATCATTCCACCTACATTTTCCTTTGGAGAGAAAAGGTTCTGATCAGATAAAAAAGATGATTTGGCCTGTTATCATCATCATCAAGAAACAGCTTCCTACTCATGTTTACTAGTCTTCTGTGACTTCGGTTATTGTGAATCAGTCTTTAGTTGTACTGAAAAAAAAGTTTCTAAACCAGAAAAACTGAGGACTTTGCCTTGACCTGTGGTGAACCTCTTAAGGTATGCTGTGTGCGGTTTTTATTCTAAACAGCTGGGAATCCTCCCTTGCTGATTTGAGGGTGCATCATTGGTTTGATACTTAGTCTAATAATGCCACTGAAACTACTGCTACCACTACTACTACTATAGTATCTTACAGTTACCTCACACTTAAAATTGGTCCATTCTGGACTAAGTGCCTTACATGCCTTGTTTTATTTAGCACTCACAAAACTCTGTGAATTAGACACTATAGAAATCCCATTTTACAGGTGAGGAAAAGGAAACTTAGAAAAGTTAAGTAACTTGCCTAATGTGTAGATAGAGAGTGATGGAACTCTGAACCTGCTAATTTCAGCTAGAAAGAAGTTATATGAACTTAATTAAAAGTCCACAACTTGGGACTAAACATCTATTTATCTGCAATGCTCATGACTTTTCCCAGTTTTGTGTTAGTTTAATTCTCAAGCTGACTTCCATCATGGTAGTAAAATGGTTGTTGGGGGGCTACAGTCTCCTGGGTCTCTTCCAACTAGAAGAAAGAACCCCTTTTGGGAGTTCTTTTAGAACATTGGAGAAGCTTATTTTCTAGACACCCTCAGACCCTCAGCAAATGTCTCTTTGTTCCCAACTGAGTCATGTGTCAAGGCCTGAATCAATTACTTTCACCATGTGGGTCAACTCAATCAAGATTAAGCCACAGGTGCAGTTAGCTTCTCATAAGCTATGTGAATTCCAGCTACAGGCTGGAAAGGCAACCAACAGTTATATACTACACACTTATAGACATAAAAATCTTGCCTTAACAGTTTTATTTAATAACTATTTAGATTGAAAGCATCCCCTCAGTAAAACAATGTAAATTTATAAAAAAATTTCATCTATTTATGAAAGGACATTATATGAAGTTGAGTGGCATCTCCCCTTTTTCCCCAAATCCATGTCCACCTAGAACCTCAGAATGTGACATTACTTGGAAACAGGGTCTTGGCAGTTGTAATTAGTTAAGATGAAGTCACCGTGCACCTGAAGTCCAATGATGGTGTCCTTATAAGCAGTCCCTATGAACGCACAGATACACAGAGACACACAGAGGGAAGAAGGCCTTGTGAAGACTGGAGTTATGCTGCTGCAAGCCAAGGTGCATCAGAATCCACCAGAATCCAGAGCGGGCAAGGAAGAATCTTCCTCTAGAGCCATAGGTGGGAGCATGGCCCTGCCGAAACCTCGATTTCAGACTTCTAACCTTCAAAGCCACAAAGAATAAATTTCTGCTGTTTTAAATTGCCCAGTTGTGGCACTTTGTTGTGACAGCTCTAGGAAACTAATTCACACACCATGGACAGATATATCTGATAGATAATGCAATGGAAGAATATACCTGAAGTTTAAGACTGACAAAGCACCAATATCCAGAATATCAAAAGTCCTTTAATAAATCAACAAGAAAAAACTAAATAAGCAATAGAAAAAGAATGGACAAAAGATATGAGTAGGCAATTTACAGAAAAGGAAACTAAAAATAGCTTCTACCCAGTGATGCTCAAAATGCGTAACAATCAATAAGGCAAATTAAAAGATCACTTTTCCTCTATTAGCCTGGCAATCATTAGAAAACATAGATCTGCCAACTCTTGGTCAATATATGAGGATACAAGAACTCCTGTGTCCTTCTGGAGGGAGTTTAGACTGGGGCAGCCATTCAGAGAGCATTGTGGAAATAGTTTACTTACATAAAGTATATGCATACACTTGGACATCAATCTTGCTTCTGGATCTATAACCCAAATAAATTCTTAAGTAGATCCATAGGGGACGTATGTGACAGGCGGGGATGCTTACCACTATACTAACGAGGAATCACACTATCAGGGGACATAACGTGAATGGAAATATTATTGAAGTTATTATTTTTGGTCAGAGTTGGAAGCAACCTGCCTGTCTATCATGGAGATATTAGGTAAGTGCTAAGGTCTGAATGTTTGTGTTCCCCCAAAATTTATATGTTGAAATCCTAACCCAATGCAATGGTATTAGGAGGTGGGACTTTTGGGAGACGATTAATTCATGCAGGTGGAGACCTTATAAATAGGATTAATGCCCTTTTAAAACGGACTCCAGAGAGTGTTCTTTCTCTTTCTTTCTCTCTCTCTCTCTCCTTTCACCATGTGAGAGAAAAAGGAGAAGTCAGCAATCTGCAACTCTGAAGAGGTCCTTCACCAGAATCTGATTATACCGCCATCCTGATCTTGGACTTTCAGCTTCCAGACCTGTGAGAAATAAATGTTCATTGTTTAAGTCACCCAGTCTATGGTACTTTGTTATAGCAGACTGGACTAACTAAGGCAATAGGTAAAGCATGGTAGTTGTACATCACAGTAAGTTATTATGTACCTATTAGAAGCAATGAATTAGAAGTACACATAACAATGAATGGATATTAAAAATATGTCTGTGACAAAGGAACCAACATAATGAAATATATCATAATACCACTTTTTTTTTCTCTTTGTTTTTTTTTATTTCAGCTTATTATGGGGGTACAAAAGTTCAGGTTATGTATATTGCCCATGCCCCCTCATTCCCCCAAGTCAGAGCTTCAAGCATGTCCATAATACCACTTTTTAAATTAATAATATCTTCCCACTAATCACAGCACATTTTACAAGAACATATACGAAAAAGGGTACACTAAAGAACATGGGAGTTAGGGGGTCCAACCCCCTGCACAGTTGAAAATTTATGTATAACTTTCTATTTCCCCCAAACTTAACTACTAATAGCCTACTGTTAACTGGAAGCCTTACTGATAACATAAACAGTCAATTAACACAAATTTTAGATGTTATATGTATTATATACTGTATTCTTATAATAATATAATCTGGGGAAAAGAAAATCTTTTTAAGAAAATTGTAAGGAAGAGAAAATGTATGTATTATTCATTAAGTGGAAGTGGATTGTCATAAAGGTCTTCACCCTCATCGTCTTCAGGTTAAGTAGGCTGTGGAAGAGGAGGAAGATGAAGGGTTGGTCTTGCTGTCTTAGGTGTGGCAAAGGTGGAAGAAAATCTGCGTAGATCCACACAGTTGAATTCTGTGTTGTTTAAGGGTCAACTGTAGTAGGCATTTTTTTCCACCATGATTCATTTTTTTCCCCAAAAGATATCATTTAAAACTTAGCTTGGTGTATAATAAAAGGCAATATGTGTTTTTGTCTCAATCTGGGGTTCAAATAACCTTCCTCGTTTTCCCTTTTCCGTTTTGTTCTCAGTTCCCTTTATTTATTACTACTTTTAATTTTCTGTCCCTCTTCCCCGTTAAATGTTAGTATTCCTCAGGGTTTCATTCTTGGTCCTTCTTTCTTGCTCTTGCAGGGGTGAGGGGAAACTTCCTCTTTGCCCTGAAGGTTTGCTGAAAGATCAACTCACAATAAGGCAGACTAATAAGAGAAAGAGATTTATTTACCTTATGCATGGGGAGAATCACAGAGTGATTACCCAGTGTCCTAATGGGGCCCAAAAATGTATATACCCTCATTTTAGAGGGAAGGGAAAGATGAGGAATATAGATAATTCTGTTGAGGGGCAATAAATGGTTACTAGGGAGGATGAATAGATACTTCGGAGAATGAATGGATGGAGGAAAGAGATTGACTTTTAAATGATTCTCTTTTGAAATTAAATTAACCTGAGAGATGGGTATTATATTTAAAATTATGTGGGCCAAGTCCACTTGCATTCTTGATCTTCTTTCCTGTAATATATTGAGTCTGGTGTTTTAGGAAGAAAGAGGGAAAGCCGCTTCCAAGACCTGTTGATCTTTAAGGGCATTTAATTCAAAATACTTTTTATATCAAGGAGACATATTTTGGGGTGAAATTTCCTGAGCTTCTACCTTCATTTTACAACTATTTCCTGGAAATTGGATTCATATCTATGGCTTCAACAACTGAATCTATCTCTAGCATTCACCTTTCCCATGGCTATTGATCTGCCATTTCCCAAATGTGTTCTAAAACTCAGCAGGTCTGATTTGGACCCATCTTCCCTTTTTCTTTGTCCTGCAAACATGATCTTTTAAAATGGTATTATTACCCCCATATTTCAAGGTAATTTGGGAAACATCCTAGATTCTTCTCTTTTCCCGACTCCATATATCAATTTATTGTGCTTCAGAAGTACCTCTAAACCCAGCTCCTCTCTGTATCTCTACAGCAACAGAAAGTCACTGAAGGACTTTAAACACAAAAGTGGTGGAGGTGGAACAGCTACAAGAATGATTACTGTGCATTCAGTGAGAGGAATTTATTGAAGAGTTGGAAGTATGGAAACTAGCTGAGAGTTATTGATGAAGTCCAGGAGAGAGATTATGGATGCCTGAACTAAGGTGGTGGCAGTTATCGTGCAGGGATATGAATTGTTTTTATAGATAATTTGGTGGTAGAATAGACAGAACTTGGTGATGGACTTGATATGAATGGTGGTAAGGCTGGGAGAACTGTGGCTCTCAGGTTTCTGTCATCAGCAACTGGATGGTTGTTATGCAATCTTCTGAAGACAGAATAGGGAAGAAGTGATCATCTTCAGGAAAAGATTGTGTGACTGCAGTTATGGATATATTTTATTGAAGGAATTTTGGCATAAAAGTAGAAGTGTTTAGAAATCAGTTCCATAAATAGATCCAATTCTCAGAACTGGGGTCTGGGCTATTGATCCAAATTTGAAAGTGGTCAGAATATGGATGAAATTGATGCTATGGTGGATGGATGAGAGCATCCAGGAAAAATAGTGAAATGTATGACACAGTCCTGAGCAGCACTCATATTTAATGGTTGGTGGAGGAGAAGTCATCCACAGGAGAGACAGAATGAGAAGATAGAGAAGTTAGAAGAAATACACTACAGGGTAATACCAGAGGAAACAGGGAAATAGTGCTTCAAGTCAGCAAGCATGTCCATGAGTGTCAAATGGTATCAGGGTAAGTGCTGAAACCAGGTCCATTAAATTTGTGACATGTGGGTCACTTGAGTGAAGTGGGGTGCATCGAATTTTGGTTTAAGACTAAGAGGGAGGTGAAGAAATGGTGGCAGCAAGTCTAGACAACATTCGGGGAAGGCTAGATAAGGAAAGGTGAAAAGATTTATGACAGTAGGTTGGAAGATTATGTGGCATCCAAGGAGTTTTTTGTTTCATTTTGTTTTGTGTTAAAGATGTGGTGAAGCAAGCTGTTTAAATGCTTACGGGTAGGATAACCTAAAAGAATCTTTTTTTTTTAAACTTAAGAATTTGATTGCTACTTACATGTTTCCACTGGTCTTTATCTTTCTTTGTGTATTGTGTGATAATTACCTACTTACATGTCAAATGGTGCCAGTGATTTTGGTTCCCTAGAAACAAAGGATGGCATCTTATTTTTTTAAATTTTTCATTGCTTAACACCAAGCCAGGCCCATTATATGTGGTCAATAAATATTATTATAAAATGAGCTTTCACTCCTAGCCAAATCCAGTTACTGAACAGCTCATCACTTTTGCAACAAGCTTCTAATGTGAATGAAAACAAGTGGGGCACATTGATTATTATCACCTTAACTCATATCAGAGTTATTAATTTAAAATAAAGCATAATTTTCATAAAGCACTAGTTTCTTCTGAATACAAATATGTTTTTAATTTTTTTTTTTTTTTTTTTTTTTTTTTTTTTTTTTTTTTGAGACAGAGTCTCACTCTGTTGCCCAGGCTAGAGTGAGTGCCGTGGCGTCAGCCTAGCTCACAGCAACCTCAAACTCCTGAGCTCAAGCGATCCTCCTGTCTCAGCCTCCCGAGTAGCTGGGACTACAGGCATGCGCCACTATGCCCGGCTAATTTTTTCTATATATATTTTTAGCTGTCCATATAATTTCTTTCTATTTTTAGTAGAGATGGGGTCTCGCTCTTGCTCAGGCTGGTCTCGAACTCCTGAGCTCAAACGATCCGCCCACCTCGGCCTCCCAGAGTGCTAGGATTACAGGCGTGAGCCACCGCGCCCGGCCCAAATATGTTTTTAAAAAAATTCTTATTCTGGTTTTTTTTTAGAGACAGAGTCTCCTTCTGTTGCCCAGCCTGGAGTGCAGTGGCTCGATAGTAGCTCACTATAACCTCAAACTCCTGGCCTCAAGCAATCCTCCTGCCTCAGCCTCCTGAGTAGCTGGAACTATAGCGCCACACCCAGCTAATTTTTTTATTTTTTGTAGAAATTGGGTCAAGCGATCCTACCTGCTTGACCTCCCCAAAAGTGCTGAGATTATAGACATGAGCCACCCCGCATCCGGTCCAGAATATGAAAGAACTTTTAAATGATACCAGCAGAGTTCCTCCTTTCACCCTGTGAAAAGAAGTAACTTAAAAAAAAATCTAACAATCAAAACTGTAAGCTTGGAGGAAAAGTATGAGAGAGAGAGAGAGAATAAAAATAAAAAAAAATCCCAAACAAGTAGGAATTAAACAATTAAAGAATAAGAAGCAAAGGAAAGCATATATCTCTGTCTCTAGAAAGGGATCCTTTAAAAATGGCCATCAGCAAAATTAAAAGATAATTATTCTTCATAGAGTCATTTTATAAAATGTTGATTATTTCTTTCAGTCTATCCTTGTAGTTTATTATCTCAGTTATATATCTTCCTTGTTATGTTTTTCTCTCCATTTAATCTTTTTTTATATTTTATGTCAACATTCTAAAATATTATATACTCCTTTTGTAATTTGATAGTATTTTTTTATTTAGTGGCTGCTTCATGGTATTTAGAAGTTATTATGTGATTTAAGCAAGACAAATGTTTCCTAGCTGTTGCTGATTGCCATTTTGAATTTAACTTAGACCATTAACATACAATTAATTTAAAAGTTTAATCACTTAGTGTTTCAATACAATGCTGTTACATACTAGGTCTCTTCCTTATTTAAAAACAATTATGTCCATGTTCTCTTAGGATGAAATATAGTCTTTATAATTTACCAGATGTGAAATGACATTTTCTCCATTCCTAAAGACCTTCTGATACTTACAAATGAACTTTCATCAGTGAGATTATATCTTAAATCTTATAAGAAGTTCAAGTCAGTTTTATTGAATTATTCTAAATGCTACAATTTCAGCATTCAGAATTTATAAGTATTATAAAACATATTTTTACAGCATAGTCAAACTTAGCTTGAACATTTCTTAAAATCTGATTCTCTTTTAAAATTTCCACCAATATTGCTAATTCAACTATTTTTTTGTACCTTGAGAATACCATATTCAAGTAGGAGATGTGCTTTTATTCTTTCTTTGACCATTTAAAGTTCTGTTTTCCTCTGTAATGTTTTGGAGTCTGATTTTGAGAGATGGCATTACCTTCTTGGGTACAAAAGATGCATTAGCTATTTGACTCTGTTTTTAACTGCTTTCCCTTCTGGGTCTAAAAAAAACATTTAAAAAGTTTCTCTTAAAATGTACTTGAAATGTGGACCATGATCACTTTAGCTTGTAGTTATCTTGTAGCAACAACTAATAGCTTACAGTCTGAATTGTGCTAATAAATTTTATTTATTCTGACAAATTTCCCAAGTTCAACATTTATTCCTCAATTATATACATATAATTGTAATTATACATTAAATATATCTAATGCCAATAAAATGAACACATAACAAAATTCTGATTGCCTCAACTGAGTCATTTGTCCAACAAATAGTTATTTATTAAACATCAACTGTTTGCCAAGCATCATTCTACATGCTCAGGGTATAGTGTGAACGATATACATATAGACAGATATCCTGTCCTTTTGGACTTTGCATGTCCGTGAAGGGCGTAAGACAATGAGCAGGTGAAAAAAATAGAAATTTAAATTTCAAATAGTGAGTAATAAAGAAAGTTAAAAGGAGATAGAGGTTGATTATTTGGGTGGAGAAGGGGCTTTTAACCTGAGACCTGATTGATGATGAAAAGCAACCAGCCATGCAAAAAGCTGAGGAGGAGCAACCTGGGCAGTGGAAACAGCGAGATCTAAGGTCAGCCAGGCTGAACCCTATTTAGGTAGGAGAAATAAGGCCAGTAATGTTGGCAAGACAGAGTTCATTAAGAATATTTTTTTCTTCTAAATTGAAAGACAATTGAAATCAATCACAAAACAGTTATTCAATCAATTAGCAATTATATATTATAAACTCACTATGCATTGATTGGGTCCCTTGGGAGATAAAAACGTTTGAAACTGCCCTTTTAGTTTATAAAATAGGACTAGAAATATTCTTTTAAAACTAAGTATCAAGTACTAAGATTCTTTAAAGGCCGGGCGTGGTGGCTCACGCCTGTAATCCTAACACTCTGGGAGGCCGAGGTGGGCGGATCGTTTGAGCTCAGGAGTTCGAGACCAGCTTGAGTAAGAGCGAGACCCCATCTCTACTAAAAATAGAAAGAAATTACATGGACAGCTAAAAATATATATAGAAAAAATTAGCCGGGCATGGTGGTGCATACCTGTAGTCCCAGCTACTCGGGAGGCTGAGACAGGAGGATCCCTTGAGCTCAGGAGTTTGAGGTTGCTGTGAGCTAGGCTGACGCCATGGCACTCACTCTAGCCTGGGCAACAGAGTGAGACTCTGTCTCAAAAAAAAAAAAGATTCTTTAAAAATTAATTGTTTTCCAATATTTCAAACCTACAGAAATGTGCAGAGAATAATAACATAATTCATGTTCACCAGATCTAAGAGACTAAACCTGTTCATGTCTCGGCATTACTTCTTTTTTTTTTTTTTTTTTTTTTTTTTGAGACAGAGTCTCACTCTGTTGCCCGGGCTAGAGTGAGTGCCGTGGCTTCAGCCTAGCTCACAGCAACCTCAAACTCCTGGGCTCAAGCGATCCTCCTGCCTCAGCCTCCCGAGTAGCTGGGACTACAGGCATGCGCCACCATGCCCGGCTAATTTTTTTGTATATATATATTTTAGTTGTCCATATAATTTCTTTCTATTTTTAGTAGAGACGGGGTCTCACTCTTGCTCAGGCTGGTCTCGAACTCCTGACCTCGAGTGATCCACCCGCCTGGGCCTCCCAGAGTGCTAGGATTACAGGCGTGAGCCACCGCGCCCGGCCGGCATTACTTCTTGAGATTCCTTTTCAGAAATAAAATGTTACAAATATACTTGAACACTTTTTGCACACCCTTGCTTGTACTATTCCCTTCCCTTTTAAGATGTGATTACCACTGTGAGGTTCATATTTTTATAAACCATCTCTTCATATTGTATAAACCTTCTTTATAGTGAGGTATAGAGAAAAGGGCAAAACCCAAGAATATTTGGATCAATGATTTATCTCAAAATGCCATCTAATCATCATCTGAGCAAAGAAAGAAGAGTGTCAAGAAAGAAAAGAACCTGCCATAGCCATCCTGATCACCATTCCCTCCCCTCACCCTTTCACTGTTTGCTGGCTACACCAAACTGGGGGGGTGAAGGGAAACTCCCCTTTCCCCCCAAAATTTGCTGAAAGATTAACTCACAATGAAGGCAGATTAATAAGAGCATGTGCATGGGGAGAATCACAGAGTGATTACTTAATGTCCCAATGGGATCCAGATGTTTTCATACCTGTCTTTTTGGAGGGAAGAGGGAGATGAGGAGTATAGGTAATTCTGTTTAGGGGCAATACATGGTTGCTAGGGAGGATGAATGGATGGGGGAAACAGATTAACTTGTAAATTAAACTGAGAGATAGGTATTGTGTTTGAAATTATTTGGGCCAAGTCTGATTGCATTCTTGATTTTCTTTCCTGAATTATAGTGAGATCATAGGCAGAGGAAGGGAAATCAATTGTTCTTTTAATTGGTCAGTCAGGTTTATGCAGAAAGAGGGAAAGTCCCTTCCAATGGCTTTTTATCCTGAAGGGCTCTAACTCAAAATACTGTTTTCTCTCTGTCTCCTACCTGATATTATCTATCTTCCTCTCTTTTTCTCTATGCTGGATAACTCTGACAGCTGTAGTTCCTGTTGATCTATTTCTAGTCTACTGCCTATTTCTATTGGTTTTCATTCAGGCAGTTTTTTTCCCTTGAGTGCCTGGTTACTTTTAAGTTTATAATAGTTATTATATTTGCACAGTTGTTTACAGATGTTATCTTCATTCAGAGGGAATTTGTGTTTGCACCTGTAGGTACCTTGGCCACACTAGCAATCAAGGATCAATCCCCCTAAATTTCCAGAATTGACATGATTTAAACAAAACTGCAATTCCTACAAGAACCTGTGTACCTGTAATTTACCTGTGTTCTTTGGGTGGAACCCCTTAAGGATCCAGTCCAAAGCTAGGAATATCCACCAACCATCACCTGCCCTCCACTGGGTAATTTCTGGATGCCAATCTTTGTTCCACCAGCATAGCAAGTCTGTTTAGAGCAATGCCCAGCCTCTCTGAAACTTCTGTAATCAGAAAATACCCCCGGAGATAAAGAAACTGAAATCCTGGGCTTTTTTGGTCTTCCTTCTCTCTTGGTTCTTGGTCCAGTAATTTTGCAATATTTTCTTATCTTTCTATTATGATATACATATTTAAAAAATATTTTCTCCATTTTTTTCTAGTGTTCCTCAGTTGTATAATTGGTTTGAGGATGATAAAGTTTGTTCTATTCATTGTTTACATCATGTAACAAATGTGTCAAAATTTGAGTTTCTACGACTTGCCACAACCTAATCTGAAGATTTGGTATACATCATTGAAAAGCTAATTCTCTGTGATTGTGAAGTTTACAATCTATTTAATTATTGAACTTATATGTTTAAATCATATGAAATGTTATAAGGTGATAAGTGTAATGAAAAACTAAATAAAAAAGAAGGGAATTTGGAGATCATGACCACTTCACAACTGTTATTTGAATTTCATAATTATCCTGGAATATAGGTGAGCATTCATAGATAGAAGCTAATGCTCAGAGACTGTCACTTCTTTGATCAAAGTCACAGATTTAGTGGCTAACTAGGAATTGGCAGGAATTAGAACTCAAGTCTATTTTTGTCTTTAACATTTTATTGCCTCCTCTGACTTTGAAGATAATTACAGAGCATGCTAAATATCTTTCATGTAGATTCTATTTCTTTCATTGAAACCGTGACCATATAATACAGGAGATGGGACCTTATTATTAATTTTATTAATAAATATTGAACTTGAGGCATAAGGTAAAAGATAAGTCCAATTTAGGGAAAGGGGATGGAAGAAGAAAGATGGCTTCAAATCTGGCTTTGCCACTCATTAGCTGCATGACCTTGGAAAAGTTATTGAAGCTTTTCAAATTTGTATTTCCTCAGCTCTAGAGTAATACCACCCATCTCAACAGGTAGATATATGAATTATAGGAATTATAGCAGATAGCACATGAAAAGAACTCCTGTGTAATAGAGAATTTGGCTGGCGTTTGTCCTCAGTCCCTGGGAGGTAGCCTCTAACTCCGTGGAATTTTGCAATTGGTAGGAATATCTTTGTTGTTATTGGTAGGCCCTGATAGTTTATGCTAGCAAGGTGGCTTATGGTGGCCCCTAGATATTTAAAGCTGATGAAATGACTCAGGATGGGGTCTGATCACACTAGAAAGACCAAGCATATGATAAAAGAGTTGGGGCTTTGAACCACGTGGTGTTAACCTGGCCTCCACGGAGCAGAGAGGGACTGGAAATTGAATTCAACCTTATGGCCAATTATTCAATCAATCGTACCTACATAATGAAGCCCCAATAAAAAGTCTTGATTCTGATGCTCAGGTGAGCTTTTCTGTGCTTTGTATTGTATTGCATAGTGCTTTTGGTGCTTTATATTGTATTGTACAATGCGTTTGATGTATTGGGAAGGAAATGTATCCTGACTCTATAAAGACAGACAATGGAAGGTTTGTATTTAGGACCCTCCCAGGCGTTGCCCTGTGCATACCTCTCTTTGGCTGGTTCTGATTTGTATCTTTTTGCTACATTAAAACTGTAATTGTTAAGTATAGTGCTTTGCTTAATTCTGTGAGTTGTTCTAGCAAATTATTGCAACTGAGTAGTGTGAACTCCTGAATTTATAGACAGCTGGTCAGAAATTAGGGTGGTCTGGGAATCTCTGAACTTGTGCTGGTGTCTCAAGTGAGGGTAGTTTTGTGTAGGATGTTCCCTTAACCTATGAAGTTTGCCTTAACTCTAGTTGGTGTCAGAAGTCATTATAATCACCTATCATAGTGTTCAGTAAGTAATAGGCATTAATTACAAAGGTATCATCATTAGTAATAAGAAATTAATATAAGAATAGGTGCTCAGTCCCTACCACATGTGGGGCATTTAAATTTATAAATGCATTTGAGTTAGTGAATAATTAGTGAATTTGTTGAAAATAATTTTTTTATAGTTAAAACATATAATCACTGAATATTTTTAAACCTGTACTCCTAGATGATTTGGGTGACTGAAGTTTGAAAACTGATTTTCCATTACATAGTATCATAATGATTATAAGAGCAATTCTTCTGGGGTTGCCTTCTTGTAATCTATACTTTTAAAATCTTTATTTAAATTCACTTCAAGTCTTTAGCATTCACTGAGAAACTTCTCTGTGTTATGCATAAGGCTTAGATAGAGATATAAAGTCAAATAAGACAAGATCTCTTCACTCCAGGGAGCATTATCTAGTGGGAGAGGGAGGCATATTAATTCACAACTCAAATAAGGAGGACTGTAATAAGTGTTTTAGCATAGTTATAAGAAAAATGCTATGAGATTATAAGAGAAAAAAAGTCAGATATTAGGCCCTCTTAAAATAGGTTTATATTCTTGACACAATGCAAACATTACAAGTGAAATTTCTCTTTAAGTTACTGTTGAGAGTTTTTAAATTTTTTTTATGTCAATAGATTCAGAGGTACAAGTGTTTTTCATCACATGCATGAATTATATAATGGATAAGTCAGGGATTTTATTGTATCTATCACCAGAATAGTGTACATTGTAACCAATAAATAATTTTTGATCTCTCACCCCTCTCCTACTCTCCCCTTTTCTTAGTTTCCAATGTCCATTATACTACTTTATGACCATACATACCCATTATTTAGCTCCTACTTATATGTGAGAACATAGGATATTTGATTTTCCATTCCTGAGATGTTTCACATTGGATAATGGTCTCCAGTTCCATCCAAGTTGCTGCAAAAGACATCATTCTTTTTTTTATGGCTGACTAGTACTACATTATATATAATATATATGTGTATATATAAACTATATATGTGTATATATAAAACATTTTCTTTATCCACTCTTTACTCTTTAGTTGATGAGCATTTAGGCTGATTTTATCTCTTTGCAATTATGAACTGTGCAAAGAGTCCTTCACCAGATACTGGATCTGACAGTGCCTTAATCTTGGACTTTCCAATTTTCAGAACTGTGAAAAATAAATTTCTGTTTTATTAAAAGATAGCATTTTTGTTATAGGAGCCAAAACTGACTAAGACATAAGCCTTCTATTGTTCGACTTTTGTTCATATATTTCCAGCCTTGTCTTTCAGAAGCATTCTATCTGTGGCTTCCAATTTCTAGTTCTGTTTTTTTTTTTTAACCCAGAAGAGAAAAGAAATTTTCAGGGGTGTTTATCTCTACTTGTACTGCACTTGCTGCCGTTTACATTTCAGTTTGCCTGATGAACATCTACACGTGTGTCAAGACCTATAGATGTTGGCTCCTCTATGAAATCTTTTCTCTCACTTCTTAAAATGAACTCTGCAGTAGACAGCTTATAAAATGGTTCTCAATGGTACCCATTTTCAAACTCCTGTATAATTCCCTCCCCTTGAGACTGGACTAGTGATTTGCTTCCAACAAATAGAAGCAAAAGTGTTGATGTCATCTGAGATTAAGTTTTATAAGACTGAGCCCCTACTATCTTACTTAATTTTGATTCTATTCCTAGAAGTTCCTCTGCTATGTGGAGACCTGCTCTGGGAGAAAAGCCCTGAAAAGTCCATTTTGGAAGTTCACATATGCTAGACTATTGCAGGTCCTTCAGACTTTCTGTGCAGTCAGTAGTTATTGGAATAGGCAAACCTATTCCAATTTCTGTTGTTCTCAAATAGTCCTGTGTTGTTTTCCAGACTGTTGGCTGTTTTGGGGTTCTCCTGTCTCCTGTCCTTGGATTCACCAGACATCCATCCTTTTGTTTCCTTCTGCTTCTCCTGCAAGACCAATATAATGCAGGTCTTGTGGCTATTGGAGGTTTGTCTCCATCTACTAGTATTACTAGTATTTTGACAAGAGATATCTTGTCACTTGGGTTTTTTTCTTTTTTTTTTTTTTGTAATTATTGCCTAAAACTTTTTGGTTTTGCTATCTAGCTTCTTGGAAGTCATGGAAGATACAGAAATTATGATACTTCCATTGCTGCTAGCAATCTAGAATTCTCTACTGGTTTTATCTTTTGATATAAGTACCACAGTTTAATTCTAGGGAACCAAGTTCTTCCTTGCTCTTGGTCTATGTGCTTCTGAAGGTGTTGACTTCACTCTAGGCTTCAGGGATGGGTATATGTTTCAAGCCTGGGAAACTTAAAAAAAATCGTATTTTCTAATACTGATTGGTTCAGTGGAAAACAGGTGACCCCAAAAGGGATAGAACTTTTGTTCAAACTACTGAAGAACACATATATTTTATTTTTGACAAAACTGAATTAGTTGGCAACCATGTGCAGCCCAAAAATGATGCTTAGAGTAGTTCAACACCAAGGGACAAAGAGAGCCCGAGTCCTGGCATACCCCCTATATTTTTCCAGTTATCTGAGGCAATCCATACTTCTTTCAAAAGTAAATTTAAATGTGGTTTTCTTTCACTTGTCACTGAAATGATCTTGAATGACATAAGCTTATATCATGCTATACATAAGAATTTTGAATATTTCCTGTAGTTTGTGGAATGGCATGTAAAAATTTTGCACAGCGAAGGAGCAAGATTATATTTGAATTTTAGAAAGTCATGTTAATGCAGGGAGACTAGTTAGGATTTTAATGCAGGAATCTAACGAGAAGAAGTTGCAGGGTCCAAAGAAGGGCCCTGGCAATGGGAAAGGAGATAAATCAGAGGTCAAATATTTTTTTGGAGGTAGAATTCATAAGACATAATGAGCAATTGGATGATGAGAAAAAAGGGAAAGGAGGAATTAAAATCAAAGAAAATTCGGAAATCCTTAAGTAGGGGGTGGGATGAATATTGATGTTTTTTACTAATCATGAAACCTTCGAGTAGTGAGAGAAACAGAAAAGGCAGGGGTGACTTAGAGGGATTTTTCTTCTTCATAGGTTAAACAATATTTTGCGAAAGATTTATTTATTTCTCTGTAAACATATTGTTATACCTGTTCTACATTGCAGAAAGCTGTTTCCTAGAGAGCTTTAACCTCCCAATGTACTAAATGACTATGTTGAGTTTATGCCTAGGGCTGTTCAGTTCCAATGTTCAACTCTTTATACCATGCTACAAATTTACCCTGTGCTGTGGAGGGAAGGTGGATTTGAAGTACTATTAGACATGGTTTTTATTATTTAGAAACTTAATCTAGTAGGGGAGGATAAAGCAATATATGAAGGATTTAATTTAAATTTAAAGATTCAGTAGAAATGGAAGATAATTATATGTAAAATGCACAGCAGAATCTGGTGCTGCCCAGTAAATGACCCAGATAGAGGGAAATCATTATACAAATAATAGGAAAAGTTCATTCAGAGGTAGAGCTGAGTAGACTCAGAAAGAACTGATGGAATTTTTTTGAAAGGAAAGCAATAAAAAAGGACCTTTAGATTAGAGGGGCTGTAATAGAATGATTATATATTGTACAATCCAGGATACCCTTAAGAGTGAAAGGGGTGCTACTAGTAATCACACTGGACAAGACGAATAAAATGAGATCGTCCCAGGCAAATAGAGACACTGGTTGCCCGGGCCCTGTGAGATGCTGTGGGCAAAGGCACAGAGGCAGAAATAAATCTGCAATACTCAAGGCATAGGGACTAGTGGAGCCCAGCTGCTGCACAGGGGCCCAGAGGATGTCATAATAACAATTTATGATGAGCAAGTTTATGGGCAGATAATAATGGACTTTGACTGCCACCTTAAGCAGCTCTGTTTTTCACAGGTGTTTCTCTATCTGTGGGATGAAGGTCAGATTCGAGGCAGGAGAAATGACTGAGCAAACAATCTGCTTGCTTGATTGGGCCTGAGGGAGAAAAAACATAAACAAATCAAGTGATCCCTCCAGATATGGTCAGGATGGTAGAGCCGGAAGGCGGCTCTCCAGTGTTGCTGCCAGTTCCCAGGAGGGATACCCTGGTGATGTTGCAGAAGGGATGTAGGCTGGTGGAGAGATCACTGAAGCTGTTACTAACCAGCCACATTACCTTGGACAAGTCACCTGATCTCTTTGTGCTTTACCTAATGGTAATGATAGCTCACACTAATTGAGTACTTATTATGATCTAGCCTCTGGATTACCTTTGTCACTTGCATCAGTTCATGGCAATAACCCTGTAAACGCAGGTGCTATTATATATTCCTTATTTTTACCCAGATAGGGAAAGAGAAGATTAGAGAAATATAATATGGCTTGTTCAACACATAGCTTCTAAGGGGAAGACACAGATTCAGAGTCTAAATCTCCTTGACCCCCAAGTCCATTCTCCCAACCACACTGTCATGTGACTTCAACTGCATCTATAGAAAGTGGGATAACAAAGGCATGCACAGCCCACATAGCTGGGCTCTTGTGAGGCTCAGTGAAATAATGTATAGTCAATACAGTGTCCCAAACCCAGGATTCCTGTCCCAGCACAAGGATCTGAAGCTTATTCAGTTTAACCCCAAAGTACTGGCAAGGGGATCCTCACTATTACCCCCCTACCTGTCCTGGGGGTCCCTCCTTGGGTTATGGATGTTCTGGCATACTGGGCTAGGGATGTTCTAAGGGTCATGTAAAATCATCACTCCTGGGAGGCAGTGAATAGACAAACCACTTCCTACAGCTGAGCAATACCTTTCTGGTTGTCCTCTGCTTTTTCTCTGACCAGGCCTTTCTTTCTTCTCAGACTCCCAGGGTCACCTCTGATCATTGAAGAAACTTTCTCCTCCTCTCTGATTCCCTCACTAGACTCTCTCTATTTTTTCACATGAACCCTTCCCACCTCTAAAACCCTCTATTTTTGTTTGCTTTTACAAAAGACTTTGTTGGTCCATTAAAGTCAGAATTAGTATCAAACAAAAACTGGTTTTATTTCTTTGAAGTTAAGAAAAACTCCAATTTGTCCTTTTTGCTTAAGATTATTTTTGCTATACGGAGTCTTCTCTGGTTCCATATAAGGCTTACAATTATTTTTTCTAGATCTGCAAAAAATGATGTTGGTATTTTAATAGGGATTGCATTAATCTGTAGATCACTTTGGGTAGTATAGACATTTGGTGGGACTACAAACTAGTACAACCTCTGTGGAAAGTAATATGGAGATACCTCAAAGAGCTATAGGCAGAACTACCATTTGATCCAGCAATCCCATTACTGGGCATCTACCCAAAAGAATAAAACACATTCTATAAAAGAGACATCTGCACCAGAATGTTTATAGTAGCACAATTCACAATTGCAAAGATGTGGAAACAACCCAAGTGCCCATCAATACATGAGTGGATTAATAAAATGTGGTATATGTATATCATGGAGTTCTACTCGGCCACAAAAAACAATGGTAATCTAGCACCTCTTGTATTATCCTGGGTAGAGCTGGAGCCCATTCTACTAAGTGAAGTATCACAAGAATGGAAAAACAAGCACCACGTGTACTCACCATCAAATTGGTATTAACTGACTTAACTGATCAACACTTATATGCACATATAGTAGTAATATTCACTGGGTGTCAGGCTGGTGGTGGGGAGGAGGAGATGGGTCTATTCACACCTAATGGGTGCAGTGAGCACTGTCTGGGGGATGGACATGCTTGAAGCTCTGACTCGGGTGGGGCAAAGGCAATATATGTAACATAAACATTTGTACCCCTGAAATATGTTGAAAAAAATTAAAAAAAAAAAGAAAAACTCCAGCTGTAAACACTCTTAGATGTGGGGAAATATATACATTCTAACTTTCTAATGCAGCACAGAAAAGAAAAATGATCAAAATAATTGTTTCTGTAATAAAGAAGGTTGAATGTTCATACCTGTCATATAAATGAAAGTGTTTCAACAACTGCAAAGTGATCCAGAAATGTAAAGGAATGCAAGAACCATTGAATCACCCCCAAGACTTTGTGAATGTTACTGAAATATTCCAATTTAGTGATGTTTTCTAAATTTCTTTGTCCACATGAATCACAGAAATTGCATTAGGCAGATAACAGGCACACACACCTTGTGATTAACTAGAAGAGTCCTTAATAATGATGTATAGCAAGTGAGCATATTGGTTAACAAATATGCAATGTAGAACAATACTCAATGGTACACCAAAACTTTATACATATTAACTCTTTACCTACTTATTTAGAAACTAACTTATTAAAGTTCCAAATAGCATTAGTGGTTTAATTGCTCATTTTTTTTTTTTTGAGTGAGATTCAACTGTGATCTTCAAAGGAAAAAGTTGAACTGAAAAGATATTGAAAACAAAATATCTAGTTTTTGCCACAGATGTCAAAAATGGAATAATCAAATATAAAATGAAATAAATATTCATGAGCCATGATTCATCTCTCTTACTTGATAGGAAACTGATATGTCTCTATGGTAGCAGTAAAACTGCCATCCAAGAATGAATGCTTCTGTGTTTGTGTGTGTGTGTGTGTGTGTGTTTTCATGAGAACATAATTTTAGAAACATATGATTAGGAATAAGAAAGAAACTGAAATGAGCTACCTATAAAATCAATTGAAGCAAAGGAAAACAATGGAACAAAGGAAAAATCTAAGAGGACAAATTAAATAATCATTTTGAAGTAATCAAGAAAGCATGTATTTAAGCAAAAAGAAAATACTACTTCATCTAGCCATAGGAGTTAGAATTCTTCATCGTGAAAAATGAGCTTCTCTCTCAAGTGTGTGAGGCTGAGTGGGAAGGTAAAGGAATGGCAGGTGAATTGCTCAAGGCCACAGAGCTAACAGCAGAGCTTCAACTCTGTCCCACAGTATCAGGGGAGAGTTTCACAATCTCAACATTGCCAATTTGAGTCAGGAAAGGAGAAGCAAAGAGGTGCAGTAATTGAATTTGTACAGGTTGGTGGGGCTACCCAGGTTCCAGGTAGCAGGATAAAGGCAAAGAGACATTTTTCCTAAACTGATTCTCTGAGGTAGTGTTAGGAAAACGGAAGATGTGGCAGGCTTGAGACCTAAATGGCCATGGAGTGGCATTCTCTAGATCCTGCAGGGAGAGTTCAGGAGAGGTCATGTGGCAGGAACTCCGATAGCTGAAGGAGGGCAATTGCAGCCCTGTAGAAGACAGGATTGGGCTCCTGTTCTGCACCCATCTTCCCAGCCAACATCTTCAAATTCAAAAAACTTCCTAGGCCCTTTAATTGGAAGAATCTTCCACTGGAGGGATAAGGAATTCAAGAAGATCCAAATTTTCTGGGGAACTTAGAACTTCAGTCCCTGCTAACCTTTTTTGTTATTATTGATGGTCCTAAAAGAGTTGGCAGGAAACCTGGTTAGGGAGACACTGATTCCAATCTTAGTGCCATGTTTTCTTTCTCTGACATCACTATTAAAGTGAAGAACATTGCCCCAAGGTACATTGGTGTCACAAAACCTGGATAATTTTGCATATTTCTTCCTGCTTAAAAATAAAAAGAATGAAAACAATTACGTGAGGATGATTACCTGAATGATTTGATAGTCTTTTATTGGGGAAATTTACATTTTTATTGAATTATTACCTCTACATTACTTAAAAAATAAAATTATTCTGGAAAGTATATAAAAAAGTACTATTGAGAAATGTGCGTTTGTACCCCTCCTCTTTTCCTTGAGCACCATTGTACTGCATCGTTCTTGGTGTCTCCCCTCCGGAGTCTCTGTGGATCATTTCCTCAGGGATTAAACTCCTGAATTTCTGGGTGTTAACCTGGCTGTGCAAGCTGGGGAGGGGGACAGGGAGAAGGAGGTCTGATTACTCCATATGTAGATTTTTTCAACCAATTCCCGGCTCCATACCTCACTATGGTTAACCAATACACCTGGTGTCTCAAGTTCCAAATCTTTCCAGTGATCTGTATGGAAAAGTTGGCTTTTCAGCACTGTCTCCAACCATAGGCTCCCAGGTTTCAGCTTCCTTTTTCCTCCAAAGAAACGTTTGCCACCCCACTCACCATGTGCTTTCCACATGCTAACATTTGGTGACATTTTTCACTTACTCTCATCTCCACTCATTTTTTCCTTTGTTCTTAGTATTTCTAGAGTATTGACATTTTAATATTATTTTCATTGGGACCCAGATGAACACAATTTGCCATGTCTGACTGGAAGTCTAAAGTGTTGTACTATATACTATAATGTAGAATAGTAAATTAGAAAAGCTGGGAGAGTATCTAGGATACCATTTGCTGGATTTTTTTTGTTTCTGAATCCCTGCATTTTGTAGCAGGCAGCATTCTTCTCTCAGTCATGTATTAGTCCTTACACTTTGTGGTCAATCTTTTCCTTCATCTTGGGAAAATCAGGAACCCAGATCAAAGCTTTCTCCTGAGTTCTAGAGCCATGTATATTCAACTGCATTGCAGGCCTCACTATTTGGAAGTCCCAGAGGCAACTCAAAAGGTGACAGTATTCCAACCTGGCTCACCTCCCTCTAGCGGCCCCCAACCTGCTTCTCTTCTCTTGCTTTGTTTGCTCCCTCAGCAAATGGTTTCTTTCTACACCCAGTTTTCAGAGACACAGACCTGGGACTCATCCCTAGCTCCCTGACCCACACACTCAGCCGGCCCCTCACTCCTCCTGGACACTGCCTTCCACAGTGTCACTCACCTCTTCCTCGGTGCTCTTCACCTCCACTTTCCAGCCTCCTGTTTCTTAGATTCCGACCACAGCTTCCTCCTAACTAGTCTCTCCAACTTCAGGTGTTTCGCACTCCTATTGATTTTCCACAGTGAAGTCAAAGGGGCCTTTCTAAAACATGCATTTGACTTTCTATCTCCTGATTAGAAACTCATTAATGGCTCTCCACTGTCCTCAGAATAAATTCCAAAGTTTATATCATGATCAAGTGTCCAGACTAACTTTCCAGCACTTTTCCTCCTCTAACACTACACTCCAGCCCTTTTAGCTCTCTGCTTGTGCCATGTTCTCTTTCCCTGCTGGGACCTCATCCATCTTTCCTTCCCCTCCCACCACAACCCAGATCGTAGTTGTTGGGTTACCCCCTGCTTCATCCTTCATCGTCAAGATTAAATTTAGAGGTCATGCCCCCGGAACAATTTCCCTGCTGTCCCCTCATATGAGAATAATTGTGCCCATGTGTTTTCATTAACTCTCTCTTTATTCATTTTACTATGTGTCATTTTGTATTGGTTCTATCTCCCTAGACTGCAAGTTCTTTGAAAGCAGGGACTGTATCTTGTCCACTGCTATAGCTCTGGTACCACACTTTTTAGCACTGTAATAGGTCCTCATAAATGTTTATTGTATGGATTAGTGAAGTAACTTAAGTGCTTGGTTCAGTGGTGTCCTCTTTGTTACTGGTCCTGCTCCTTTTTCTCCCTCCTTTTCTTCCTCCCTCCCTACTTCCCTCCCTCTCTCCCTCTCTCTTCCTTCATTTCTGTGTTTTATGTTCAAACTATTGCCCCTTAGTTCTAATTATTTTCTTCACAGCTTTGAGCCTTAAGTCTGGGTACTTGTGAAACTTCAGAACCAGACTCTGCCTGCTTGCTGAGATCTTAATTATACATTCATTATTCAACAGTATTTATTTAAGCATTTACTGTGAGTTAGGTATAGTGCTCATTCTGGACATAAAGCAGTGAACAAGATTGACTTATTCTCCACTTTCACAGAGCAAGGATTCTGGTCGGGGGGGTATTGGGAACAGATGACTTGTCTCTTTGGTTTCATAGGTCCACAGATAGAGAGGAATTGTGTTCCAGGAGTGTAATGTGTTACACCCACGCCTTTGTCTTCAGCTGGACCTGGTTCAGAAGATGAGATTTTGGGACTTTGAACTGCTGTTATGTAGGATGCCATTAATAGGATGCTATAATAGGAATCTTGGGAGGAGGATGGATGTATTTTGTGGGAGGTAGAAAATCACTGGGGGTCAGAGGGCAGACTGTGGAGGAAAGATTTTAAGATGGGTCCCCTTATCCCACCTCCTAATGTTCATACTCTAGCATAGTCCCTTCCACTTGAGTGTCATTGGGATCTGCAACTTGTCTCAAATCAATAGACGATGGCAATGGTGATGGGATAGTGCTTCCATGATTACATTACCTTATGTACAACTCCCTCTTGCTAGTAGTCTTATTTTAGAGTCTGTCTCCCTTGCTAGCTATACAGCTAGGCTTATGTGTCAAGGAACTGACTCTAATTGGCTGTCACCAAGAGCTGGGGCTTGGTCTTACAGTCACAAGGAAGTAAATTCTGCTACCAATGTGCTTGGAAGTGAACCCTTCCTCAGTCAAGCCTCCAAATGTGCCCCCATTCCTGGCTGACATCTTTGCAGAGGATGGACCTAAGCCTGCATGGATCACTGACCCACAGAAACTATGAGATAACACATGTGTGTTAAGTTGCTAAATTTATTATACACGAACAGAAAACTAACAGAGAGAGGCAGGTAATAAGCAAGCAACAAATAGAGAAACAGATAGTTTTGGATGGGGTTAAATTGTATGAAGGAAATAAACAGAAATACTTTAGAAAGAATATTGAGACAGTGGCTATTTTAGATGGGACAATCAGGAAATGTCTCTCTTGAGGTGTTATGTTGGCTGAAACCCAAGAATGAAAGGGAGCTAGCAATCTCGAGGTGAAACAGAGGGCAGAAAGACATTTTGGCAGAGTCAATGTTTTATGCAGCGTCCTGAGGTAGGGAACAACTTGACATATTGGAGGGACAAAAACAGGGCACTGTATAAGCAAGAGGGAAAGTGGTGGCCCCAGCATGTGGATTTTGGGGCCATTTGGATTTCAGTGGTAGTGCGCTGAGGAACTTTTGAAGGATCCTTAGCAGGGGAGTGACATGGTTTACCCTCTAGATACACTATGAGGAATGGATTCGAGTTGGAGGCTGGGATAGGGCAAGAATGGAAATGAGATAATGATGTAGGAGGCTACTGTGGATGAGAATTGATTATGATCTGGATGCAGGTGTAGAAGGAGAGATAAAGGTGTGGGCATGAGTGCCTCTCAGAGATCAAGATGAAGCACAGACCTCTCATCATGATGTATAAGGCTGGTTTGACTTCTAATTACCTCTCTATCTTCAGCTTTCCATCTTCCCCTGGCGAACTTCTGTCCCTGCATACTGAACTTCTGCCAAGATTCCGATGCCAACTCTCTCTGAGGCCAAGTAGATCCGACTGAACCTCCCTGTTTTTCTATTGCATACAATACCCTTCACAGCCTCCTTCGCAGCCTCTCCTGGGGCCCTAGGTACCCACTGTCCCTGTCTGTCCAGCCTGCTGCTTCTTGAAGCCCAAGCTTGCTGCAATGACAGCAAGAAAGGAAAAAAAGATTAAACCAACAAGGAAAATATAAAAGTCTTCTTGTGAAACATTATTCTAGTAAGAATTCATATTCAAGTCATATTTTGAATTTGTCAGTTTCTGTTATTTTGACCCCTTCTCCTTATGGTGAATTCTGAAAATTCCTTTTTATTGTGTTTAATAAGAGGCAGGAGAAGGCGGGGCAGCCCCTGTGCCAAAACAAAGAGAGGGAGAAGTCCTGTAATTGATCACATTTACATTCCTAGAAAGAACACATTTGCAATTTAACCTGGCCTCTGGAACATGAGAAATGAAAAGAATAAACAAGTCACTGATGTACGTCCATGAGGGCTATTTTGTTTCTCATTTTGTTCAGCATATTTCAGGGCTTCTGAGGAATGGATATAAACTAACAGGGAGTGAATATTCATGTATAATCAGGTAATAGTTTTTATCTCAAATAGGCAATAATGGGGCTACTTTTAAAAAAACAGTTCTATCAGTATTTTTAACTCATTTGATTTTGCTTGAAATAATACAAGAAATTTCTCTGTCTTCTTTTTTAGTATTAAATTTCATGGGTGGTGGTACTCAGCCTTTGTGAGGCAGTTATAATGCTGTGGCAATCTGGAAATGTTTTTTCTGGACAGGATGCTCCGGATTCTTAGTCATGGTACTCAAGGCCCTTCCCAAGGGCTCCAACCTAATTTTCCAGCCTCTTGAGCGTCTATGCCCACTCTCACCTGATCCCTGGGATGTACCGATATTGGGCGATGCATTATTCTTTCTCTCCCACCATCCCTTGTCATGTTTATTATTCACCTGCTGGTCCTGTTTAAAATGCAGGTTATGATTCATTAGATCTGGAGAAAAGCCAGAAATTCGTCTCTGCTAACAACTTCTCTGGTGCTGTGACTGCTGGCCTGGTAAGGATTAGGAAGTCTAACTATTTTTGTTTCTGACCATCCACCCTCCATCCTGGCAGATTTTCTATCCACAGGATGACTCCAACTCATTCTTATACCTTCAAGTCAGATCTTATTTCCTCCTGTGAAGGGTTTTTTGTGTTAGGAAAGAGAATAGCTTTCTACTCTAATGGATTTACCCTACAGTAGAATAAAATGCAAAGTCCTTACCAGGCTGATAAAGGCTACCTTTCCAACCCCTTTCCTGCCACTTTCCCCATGCTCACTCCACCACTCTGGTCTCCTTACTGTGCCTGCAACATGCCAAATGTGCTCTAGGCTTAGGGATTTAAAAAAAAAAAATTGCTGCTTCCATCATATTTCCTCATTTCATTCAGGCCTTTGATCAAACAACCCCCTCAAACAGGCCACTGCCTTCCTCTGAGCCCTGCACAAAGCTGCAATTGTGAGATTGCAATGAGGGCTAAAATCCAACCTCTGCTTGGTTTGCTAAACCAGATTAAGATAGATTAAAATTAATCTGATAATACAGGGCAGGAGAACTTAAGAAAAGAAGAGCCTGAAGGTAGATATTCAAGTCAGAAAACTCTTGCAGTAAACCAAATGTGAGCAAATGAGAAGCTGGACTGGGGTGGTTGCCATAGAAACAGAGAGGCACACTGCTGCCCCAGGAAGGGGTGCATGTGACCTGGAGGAAGGTGTGCCTTTTTCTAATGTGCCCAGAGGTGGTAAATGGCTAGCAACTGCACAGCTCTCAGAGTGGCCTCCCTGCCCACCCAGTTTAAAATAGCAGCTCCCTCATTCTTTCTGTCCCCTTACTCTGCTTTAATTGCCTTCAAAAATGATGACTCAGACATTTTATTATATATCTTATTGATTCTTATTGTTTGTCTTTGCAACTTTGAATGCCAGCACAATGAAGAAAGAGATTTTTCCTCTTTTGTTGACTCTAATATGCCAAGTTCCTGGAATAGTTGTATGGCACAAAATCAGTACTCACATAAGGATTAACTGAATTAATCAATACTCAGAACTTCCATGACACATAGAATAGGGAGGTCTAAGATAAACAGAGCCTCAAGTCCTAACTTTATCACTTACTAGCTGTTTGAAATTAGGTGAGTTAGTTACCTTCTCTGAAAATATTTCCTCATCTAAATGGGAATAACAACAACAACACAAAAAACATGATTCCATTGGATAGTGGGGACAATGACATGGGATAATGGATGTAAAATTCTTAATTTATTGCCTGGTACACAGCATTTATCAGACCCTATTGCTGTTGTTTACTTTCTTCTTTTTTTCCTTTACTGTGAGCTCCGTAAGAGCTCTTACTACAGTGTTTAGTGCTCAATCAGTACTTAAAACCTATTTTGAATAATTCATTCACAAACATTGTTTAATGAGTGACTACTGTGTGCCAGGTACTCTGTCTGCTTGGACACTGGGAATACACAATAAAGAATGCTGATGTGACTTCTGTGCACTGAGGGAGACAGATATTAACGAGTAATCAAGGAAGCAAACACAAAAGATCTCTATAGCTGTAATAGCTTGTAATATTCCAAGAAAAGACATAAACAAGGAAAGGTGATAGAATGACCACAAAGGAAATATTGCTTAATATTTTGGGGGGATAAAGTTTATGGGTAATATTTGTATGTGTTTATTTTAAATAGTTACCAATATCACATTGCATTTTATTAGCAATATCCTCTTCTTAGTGTCATATAGGACATGTATCAAGGGTACTTGCAATCATTTCTGACAAATTTCTTGAGTAGATTGATTCTGGTTAGTAGACGAAGTAGGGTGATGTTTATAGAGTGATTATTTCCAGTTCTCCCCTTCCAGAGTGACCAGTTCTTGGCATGCTGTGCTCTGGCTTTCTCAGAGCTCCTGTGTGCAGGGGTGTGATGTATGATGTCGGGCTGTGTCCAGACTGTGTCATTGAGGATCCTGACAGCAAAGAGATGGTGCACTTGGAGGGGTTAATAGAGGAGAGGTTCATGAGCAGAACAATCACTGCGCCGTGGGGAGAGTTAAGTGAACAATCAAAGATGACTGTATCAGAGGCTGGCTACAGAGGAAGCCATTACTGCCCATAGGCTTGACGGGGCAAGAGGAGAGAATGTGATTTTGGAGCTGGGAGAGAGTTTGGAGCCAGAGAGGATGGCTGCTGTGATGGTGGCAATAGCTATGGAAAATGAATTAAAGTGATATTCCTTGAGATAAGTTGAGTAACTTCCACCAATACAATGAACATACAATTTGAAAATAAGTTTTTCGAATCTTTTTCTTAAATGTTATACCACTTTAATACAACAAAAATAAATTTAAATTTATTTAATGTTTAGGAGCAACACTGAGAACAAAAAGTCTTATGGTATTCATTAGTTCTGTTTTTAGCAATGTGGCTTCTCCTTTATTTGTACTCTAATTTTAGAATATATAGTCTTTGTATATTAATTTATGTATTTTAAGTCTTTTTTCATGGATTATGTAATGTTTGAGTTATTCCATTGATTATTACCTTAGTTTATTAATAAAAAAGAAATGTTCAAGACATTATACTACTCTGTAAAACAGTTGAAAGAGTTGCTCATTTAGAGCGACATATCAGTTCTGCTTTGCTCTCAACGTTTAATGAGAGGCAGTCATTTGAATCACTTTCATCAGCCTGGAGCCTGAATTTCCAAATGTTGCATATAAGTGTTCACTGGATTTGTGTTTCATTCTGGTAGAGATGTTCCTCTAATGGATTTTGCCTGAAGTTGGTCGTATTCATTGAGCAATGGTGAAAATCAGTTAAATTATTCTTTTTCACCTTTAAATTGGATGATTTCATAAATACACAAATTTTTAAAGGGAACTATATTTTAATATTATTGTTTAATTTAACTTGAATCCACATTCAATTTATTCTTAATAACTGGCTTATTCTTTAGGAAGGGAAATGCAGTGATTCTACCAGGTATAATAGATAAAATTTCATGTAGGCCAATTAATTTGGTGCAACAGAGAATCTTAATTGTTTGGCACATTCAAAATCTTCCATTGCTTGAGGCCACAGTTAGGAATAAGACTATGGAAATTCATTCTTTTTCTTTTTCTCCCTCAAAGAATGCTATATTGTCATGGTACATTATAGGTTAAGAAAGAGAGAATAAAAGAAATGGATTTGGGAAACTATGGTCTTACAATACTATATATTTTTTTTATTTGTAGATTTCAAATATAATAGACTTTTCTATGGTAAATTCTATTTATTGCTTTAGACTATGCCTGCCGATGAACCATCCAAAAGATGTAACAGTTCAGTTTAACAATCATTTTCTAAGTCCTCCTGCTAAATCATATGCATACGAATTTAGGAAAAATGCTGAAGAATTTTTGCCTCATAACTTTTTATTCAAATTAAATCTTATTTGCCTGATTTATCAAGTCTATTTATAACGAAGAAATTTTTCACATTATTGATTTTTTGATAGGCTTACATTGGGGAGTCAGGGTCACAGGATTAAACTATTCTTGTATGATTACAGTGATGCAGCAACAGCATGTAACATAGTGCGTGCACCTCCTACATGTTGTCCAAATCATACTCCTAATGCATTTTATGACATGTAAACAATTTGACTGCCTTGAAGTGTCTCCTACTTCAGTCCTTTCTTTGTATCTGTATCAGACACCACTTTCACTGTCATTTCTCTTCTTCAGAACCATTTATTTATTTATTCATTCAAGCAGCAAGCATCTCTTAAATGCCTGCTGTGTGCTAGACATTAAGATGAATGGTGGGATCCAAAAAACACATAGCACATATTTCCTGTCCTCTAGTGTTTCCACAATTCAGTGGGTGGCACAAGTAGGTGAGAAATCATTAGATTAATGGGAAAAATGCTGCACTTTTCTAGTGAAGCACTATGAGAGAAAAGAGGAGGGTGTGCTGAACTCTCCCTGAAGATACTGGAGAACACCTCCTGGAAAAGAAAGCATTTCAGCTGAAATTTGAGGGATACATGAGAATTTGCATGAAGCCAAGGGAAATGAGCATGATGTCAGTAGAAGGAAGACAATGTTAAAAAAAATCACCAAAAAGAAAAAAGTTGTTTTTTACTAATTTTGAAATTCCTCACTTAGTTTTTATAATCTTTCACAAACGGGCCCATTTCTGATCTAACCATATATCCTAGTGCTTCCCAACAGTCAGCATTTGCTCAAGCAAGTCCTCTTCATTGTGCCCCACATTTGCCACTTTTTGTTTTCAGGGTCCACGTACTTAGGCAAAGCCATCGTTAATCTGCCACCAAACCTCTCCCCCAGGATGAACTCGTGTCTTGCTTTCCCTTTGAAGCCATTCTTAGAAATTTGTGCCTTTACTGAGCTTCTTTTTTTGGGATCATGTTTGTTCTCAAGGCAAGTGACCCTTAACTTAGCACTTAATTATTTCTAGTTTATTTTATAATCATTGTTTTTTCTGAGTAACTTGGGAAATAACATAGTTTTGATCGAATCTTAGTGATGACTTATAATACAAAGCATTGGATATGTATTTACCTTCCTTGTAAAATGGAGACAATAAAACATATCATGGAGGATATTTATGAAGATAAAATGAAAAAGTAATTGACGATGCACAGTTGGAATAAAAAACCATGAGAAATATAGCTTAATAATTTTTACTTATATATATTATATATTATTTTACTTATATATATTTTTGTTTGTATAAAGAAATACACACACAAATGGGTAGAGAGGAGATTAAAATGAGAGATGCAAAGAGTTAATAGAATAAGTAATACAATGAAACATTTGGTAGTCTTTTTATGGAATCTGTTGACTATTTCAGTAACACTGGGGTCAATGAGGCAACATAGATAAGCAATTAATTTCTAACAGGTTAGTAATTACAGGTAAAAGGCCTTGTACAGAGTGAGATGGGCATATGCACTAGCATCTAGAGTATTTTCTGTGAGTCAGGCCTGGTATAAGAACTCCAGTGTATATATTATCCAATCTTTACCATGAGCTTATCTTATCACTACCATTTTATGCCTTCGGTAACTGAGGCACAGAAAATTGAGTGATTTGCTCCATCAAGGTGGTCCACTTAGAACATAGTCATACCAGAATTCAAATCAGAATCTGTTCTCTTAACTCTGCAATACATCTACAATCACCCCAGCAAACACAGCAGTCAGCTAGGAAAAGGTAGTTTTTGAGTATATAGGAATTTTCTGTGGCTAGGAAATTTAAATTCTGGCTTATTAAAGTCCCAAACCATGAGCCTCTCAGCATAGCAGACATAATAATATTACCAAATGAAGTAAGCACTGTGAAGCAGAAGATAAACTGTATTCAAACTCCAAGCACATTGTAGGTGTAAGGATAGGATTTTATTAAGGATGATATTAATGTCACTAGACCATGGCCCTAGGAATCCCTGAATCCAGATACCTCTTCCAGTGAAGTTCCCAAGGAAGATACATAAAAAAGGAGGAAAGGCCAGGCAAAATAACACATATTAACTAGGATTAGTCCTAAATTCCAATGAAGACTTCCAGTGAGTGAGGCTTGAACACACGGAAAGCTCTGTTTCCCTGTTCCATAGGCACCAATTCCTTCACAGTTAAGCAGTCTGGAATGTCTGCTCTGGTCCTTCTGTCAATGTTGAGCCTGAGATTGGAAACCAACCACTCTCCTGGGGTTCCAGCCTCATCTCTAGAGGCTACTCAAGCCAGCTCCACCTTCGTGTTCTTGGATTGAGAGTAAGCAGAGGGGAAGAAAGGTAGTGTAAGGAAGAGGAAAGGCTTCTTTGCCTTAGGTATGGCAAAGGGTGGTGGCAGGCACTCAACAAATCTTAATCTTTTCTCTCGTATTTCCTTCCTTTGGCTGGATTATAAAACCTTTAAATGTTTATATTCTTTCATATTCTTCATAGTTTTAAGGCAGCCTGATTTAGTGGTTGATAGCAGAAATTTTGATGTCTGGTGAACCGTATTTGAATTCTTTCTACCATCCCATAACTGTGTGCTTGCAGAAAAGTTTTTTGATTTATCTAAAGCCTCAGTTTTTTCACTTGTGAAATGGGGATTATAATACTATTTACTTCTTAGACTTTTTATGAGATTCACACTAAAAATTATATGAAAAAGCACACATCATTGTGTCCGTGACTTAGTAAAGCCTTAATAAAAATGATCTATTATTATTTTTATTCATCCAGTTTATGTTCAGTAAATGCTTGTTGAGCTCAGTTTTACTAATTTATCCTCTCCTATGTAAAACAGCTGTCATTGCAAATTTGCAGTTACTTTGTAGTCTGTAAAACAGCAAAGAGAGACAGTAGGACTACTAAATAATAAAAAATGAGAATAAATGCATATATTGTTTTGAATTCTAAAGCCAATTTCTTTTATTCATTCTTTACTTACAGAAATATCTCAGGGTTAAATATATATGTTCATTTTACTCCAGTTCAAATATGAAATTACTTTAGAATTTGAATAAATTTGTTCTGTCTTCTGAGTTTCTTCAGGATAGAAAGGTACAGCAGGGTGAAGGGTAAATTTAGAGGTTTATCCCTACATTAATTATAAAAATGGGCAATGGTACCAAAGACAATAATAACAAAGAAAATGGAAATGCTGTTAAAGTTAATTTCAGAATACAACTGAGATGGTAAGAACATTTTGAGCTTCATCTGTGGTTTATATATTATACCAATTAATCAAGTACCTACTTGACATCTCTACTTAAATGTCTCAGAGGTATCTTGAACTTAACATGTCCTAAACTGAACTCTCATGGTCTCCTCCACTTCCTGACTTGTATCTCTCTCTGGCTTCCTGCTTGTAATAAATAGCACCATGAAACTTTTAAGCCAGAAGCTTGGCTTCCTTTCTCCCTAACCCCACCTTGCCCCACCCTTCCCTGTGTAGCCCATCAGCAGTTAGGTGCTGATTTAACCTCTAAAATATACCTCAATCTGCTCACTTCTCTCCTCTTCATTACCAACACCAGAGTCCAGCCTTTCATATCTGAACAAATGCAATATCCATCTAATTCCTCTCTTCAATTCTCTCTTCCTTTTCTAAATTCCATCTCTGCACTTCAGACAGAATGGTCTCCTAAAAAATAGAAATTCAATCACATGTCTCTGTTGCTTAACTTTTCTATAACTTCCTGTTGCAATTAGAAGAACATTCAAATTTTTTTACTATAGTTGATAAGGACCTGACCTGTACCTGTGGCTCCAATCTCATCTTGGGCAACCCTCCCCCTTGCTTATGATCCCACAAACAACGCTCTGGCTTCTTTCAGGTTCTTTAATATCCAAGTTTCTGCCCTAGGGCTTTTGTATTCATTTTTCCCTCTGTCTCTCATTGATGACTCTACTCATCCTCCTTTAAAAAAGAAATTTTTAAAAATGTTTAGAATTACCTTTTCATATAAAAAGGGCAAAATAATTCTAGAAAAAAATTAGAATTTGTTTTACAATTTCACATATGTTAAATAACAGCTTGACATAAAGCTTAAATAGAAACACATGTAAAAAATAATTTTACTCAAATTAGAAATACTTGGTAAAATAGTTTAATGATAGATTTGTAAATCTCCAAAAGGACCTGCAGCCTACTGTAATAGTTCTCCAACTTCAGGAGGCCTCAGAATTATCTGGGTAATGTATTTAAATGCAGAGTCCTGGACCTCACTCCCAGAGATTCTGGTTCATTCGATCTAGAGTGACATCTTAGGAACTACAATTTTAACAAGCTCCCTATATGATTTAGATGAAGGTGCTCTTTGGCCCACACCTTGAACAATGCTGATGTCTTTGGAAAGGCCCTCAACAAGGAGGAAATTACCATCTTGTGCAAAAAGAGCTATGCTATGATGGGGCCAGCACAAAGTGTGAAAGCCTGAAGGAGAAAGGACCTCACTTCTGTATAGAGATAACTGCTAAACCAAGTCCTGAACTATAAATAGAAATTAGTTTGGAGTGGGAGCCATGAGGGTATTTCATGCATACGGAGATGCAGCGAATCTCTCCAATACTGAGAGAAGTGTGATCCTGGGAAGAAAAAGTAGATCTCAATAGCTGCAGTGGGTGAGGCTGGTGGGGATGAAGCTGGAGAGGTACGCAGGACATAGTATGTCTTGATTTCTATGCTCAGACATCGACATCGTCTAGTGGCTGATGGCCATTATATGACCACATTTGAATTTATACACACACCAACACATACACTGCTGTATTTATAAAATTGTAGACCAAAACCAGAGAATGGATTGAAGGTGTGCAATGTGAGAATAAGGGAAATCAGTTAGGAGGCTTTCATAGTCATGCACGTGAGAGATGGCAGGAATGTGAATAAAATATTGTGACAGTGGAGAACCCACAAAATGAACAGATCTGAGGGATATTGAGGAGGTAGAGTTGACGGAATTTGATGATTGCTTGTATATGAAAAATGAGAACGATAAGGGAACAGGATGTCTCCTTGATTTCCAGCTTGCCTTGGTACATACATTGCAGGCATTAATAATTAATTAATAGCTAATGAACTAATTATCACTAAAGATAAACACTCATTTTAGTACCTAACTAGTAATAATACAAAAATGGGCAGCTAGGATTCTAGGAAAGAGCAAAAAATGCATTGCAAATCAATGTTTCTCCATTAATATTAGTCTTTACATTTCTAAATGAAATTTAAAGGTAATGTGATATTTAACTCTTAAAAACCTGAAGGGTTTAAAAAATAATCTATGAAGAATATTTTATATCTAATGATGAGGGTTCAAATTACATAAGCTATTTCATTACCTGGCTCAATATCTACACTTATTTCATTAAGACAAACAAACTGAAGAATCACTTCAATAAATGCTTGTATTCCTGGTCCTGTCTTCACTTGGAGAGCCATAAGAGATCCACCCTGTTAATTTTTATGCAACTATGTTTATGGTGGTAAAGTGGTGAGTATGATAAGAATTATACCTGCAGAAAGACACCTGGAGCACCTCTCCTGGTTCCAGATCCAAAACTGTACAACAAGTTCTAGCCACTAGGTCGAGAGTGCGAGTGTCTGTGTCACTTCTGGGCCAAAGCACAGGAAAGCAACTGTGTGATCGCTAGGTAATCTCTTCCTCTGCAATTGTTGAGACGGCGAAACCACAGGATAGACATAGTTGGATTACTGAGTCACTGCGTGGAGGCAGATGCCTTGGAGAGTCACCTGATTTCCACTGGACTTCATGCCAGTGAGATTTGTGTTGTTCAGCCATTGAGATTTCAGTATTAATTTGTTACCACAGCCCAGCTTAGCCCAGCCTCACCCAGCCTGACTAATAGAGCAGGAAACTCTTTAGTGACAGAGAAGATAGGAACATGGCATGTCACAAGAGTCTAGGAGGCAGGCCCTACATTTATGAATCCATGAATGAAGCATGGAGATAACTTAAGCCAAATAAATCAAGAATGTCACCCAACGTGGTCACCAGAAACCTAGTTTTATCCAGGGTTAAAAGAGGTAAGTGGAAAGGATTAGTCTGCGATCAGCTGACATCTGGTGTAGTTGTGTGTTTCAACCTTTCCTTTCATAATCAGGGATATTGTGACTCAGTTACACTGTTCTCATGCATAATACTTCTGCACAGAAAGTATCTCAGGCACAGTTTCAATCCTGATAAGTGGGTGTGGTTGGGTGTGTCTATGATAAGGCTAGCAGCTCTCTGTAATTAGAAATTCTCCATATCGTGTGAGAGAAAGCACAAAAAAGTTGTCTTTTTGGAATTAGAAAAATTCTTATTTCCACAGGAGTGATACTTGCTTCAGTATGGGCTAAAGTGTGACTTAAAAGATGGATTTAAAAAAGGAGAAGAAGGAAAGTTTCTTCAGCTCAGATGAAGAGAAAACTTTACTGCAAAAATATTGCCTTTGCATGCAAAGAGGAAAATTGGTTGTATTATTTCACATAGCTAAAACAAAAACTAAGCCAGATCTAGAGCACATACCAGTATAGTTAAATTGAAACATACATATTTAAGCACTGTTTGCATTCAGCTAGAATCCCACATCTGTTGTGATTTCTGTGATTGAATTATTGCAATAATATGACTTTTTCTGGTGTTATGAAAAATTAATAGTTTAATTCCTTATAAGTATTATTAATATTAATGTAATGACTAAGAGTAATGCATATCACACAATACTTGCCTGTGGCCTGTTTTATAATGTCAATCCCAACTTTGTTTTTTAGATGAGAAATTATATATATTTTTTAAAATATTAAAACTATTTCAACAACACAGACTACATGGTATAAAGTATTAAAGGATATAAAATGCTTCATTAAGTGTTATCTAACATGTCTATAGGAAAAATCTTTGTGCTAGAATTCTTTTCTTGAGAGTCTTATGTTTAATTACAGTCCCAAATGATTAATTTCCACACTTAAAAGAAATTAGGAAGAACTTTGATAGGCCTGACTTTAGTGCAGAGATGTACTTAATGCATATAAAATAATTCAGAAACCTCAAAGTAGAAGTTATAATCCACAGGGGAATTTTATATAACAAATACCTCTTTAACTGTAGGGCAACTAAGTGTTATGTATGTATTCTTTTCCTGAAATCCTACTGGGACCAGAGTGGCCATTCTCTTATATTCTGCTCTGGGAAAAAGGCAAAAAAGTCAACTGAATTGAAATGTAAAATGGCCCAGAGCATAACCAGAATCCTCCAGGGTGAACAAAATCACCTAATTTTGCGTTATGTGTATAAAATGCCAACCATTTAAAAATATCTGCCTGGGAAGGAAATACCTAACAAAATTGTAAAAATAAATTGAAGAATATCATTAAGGAACTGCTTGTCACATATTTTTTTATTAGCAACAATTTAAAAATGCAATCAGTACATAAAGCAGTCCTTATTTCATGTAAATTATAAAGTCAAGCAGAACTTTTCTAAGATTATTTTGGCCAGCAATTTAGAGGTCTATTTGAATTTAGAAAACTTACCAGATTCATTTGAGTCTGCAAAAATAAAAAGATAAAATGGTAGTCAGGAGGGAGAACAAGGAAGTTTTAGTAGCCTAAATAAGTACTTTGTGTGTCTAGAAATTGAAAATTGATTTAGAAATTCAGCTAAAGTACACCAAATAGAAATAATATAGTTAAAATCATAGTCTCCAAGGAAAAACATCTTTAAAAAGCCATAGATTATTGACTGAGAGGTTTCTACTCTGTGCTAGCCACAATTTTCCTCAGAAAATAAGACAGAATATATTTGGAAAAACAGAGGAAACCCCTAAATTCCATCCTGCTAAATTCTTAATTCTTATCCACAATTTTCACATCCAAATCTTGAATTCACTTGACAGAGATTTAATTTGCAAAGTTTCTGAATAATGTTAGAGAATAACATTATTTTCCCTATAAATTCTAAAGAAGCAAAGTTAATGATTATATCCAAATACAACTGAGATTGCCACATGGGGGCTGTGAGCATTTGTTTTCTCTATTTTCTTTTGGACCATTGCACTTATTTGGCATTCACTATTATAAAAAATATTTAATTGCAGTTAAGGGAAAACACATTTTGAGCCAGGCTATTTTTGAGGTAATGGTAGTTGCTTTTCTATGTTATGCATTTATTCTCCTTCTGTTGCCTGTATGGGAATGTAAGAACAAGTGTCACAGAGCTTCAGAGCAAAGGTAAACAAATCCTTCAATTGCCCACAGAGTTTGCCAAGTGCGCAGCATCTGCTATCAGGGGACAGAATCACAGAATGTAGTTAAACAGAAATAGAATATTCAAAACAGGACATGAGCAGCAGGGCTGGCCCCGTAAAATAGGAAGGAATAGGAAATTTGATTTAAATGTTCTCACTCCCCTGGTGACTTGCGCAGTTTGTTATCTTCTTCAAGGGTAGGCATTGCCCTTGCAATGCCCTTTGGTGAACCTCAATCCTCCGGTGTAATTTTCTACTGAGAATATTCACTTGCCACATAGTCCATCTACACATATCTATCTTTATCTATTCTCAGAAGGGGTCATTGGTGCCTTTAGATCAGCGCTTCACAATTTTCAAGGCACACATTGACATTCTAACAGAGTTTCAAGAGCCATGTGATCTCAATCCAGAAGAGACTCAAACAGGAGAGGATGATCAGAAAGATGCTCCCTCTCTGCTCTCTGTGCCACTCATCTTGGAATTGGCTCATCAGCTACGGCTAGAGTATTCCAGAGCTTACAGTGCTGTTTTAGATTTTCCTTTTATTTCTTCATGTGGTTTTCTGCAGTGACACTTGTAATGAGCTGCCCAGATTGCCACTTTAGGATGATGACATTCACACCACCAGCTGCTGGGAGAACTCATAGCTGTCTCTTTCTGGAAACTATCCTTGACCCAAATGAAGCTCTTTCACACAAGGTTAAATACCCCTCCCCAGGGACAACTTCTATCCAATGACTCTGAGAAGTCACTCAGCCTCTGAGAAGGTTGAAAGACCTCATTGCCTCACTTAAGGACAACTCTGAAGGATTATCTCAGCTCCAGAGCATTCTGTGTAATCAGCCAGGGGCTCTGTTGTCAACTGCATTGTAGGTCAACCTCTGCCACCTCACGATTCTGCTTCCCTCATTTCATTACAGGCGCTGTTCCTGAGAGCATGCCCCAACAACACTGCTGCCAGAAAACCTCTGTGTTAGAGTCTATGACCAAATATAGTTTTCTGCTTAAATGTATGTACTGTGAGGCAGAGATTTCTTTTAATCTTTCTTATCCATTAGAACTAGAAGATTTGCCAGAGTCTTCCAGTTTTTCTGCAGTCATGAATTTTAAGTATTTTCAAATCCTTCTTAGGTCTAATGAACAGAGCATAACTATTGCCTGCTTCCCTGCCCATACCACTGAATTACTCAAAACTAGGAGAGAGAGAAGAAGGGGAGTCTTTCCTTCTTTGATTATGCTACTTTTAATTCTTCCTAACATATATCTCACTTGGACATACATACAGTTTTCCATTTGAATTGTGTTCTCCACTTGTTCTTACATGTCAAATGATTTTTTTTTTTTTTTTGGTCTCTTGAACATTGTTTTTGTTCACAATGTAGATTGGATCCCTATAAACTATCTCCAACTCACTTTGCCTATGTTCTCTTATTTGTATTAATTTCTTAACACAGGGGTGTTAAATATCTGGGTCATATGATATGGCATCACCTTCCCATATGTTCTAACAGACACTACTATGTGATCATGGTTCCCAAAATTGTCACTCCATTTTGCAATTGGCAGGGAAGTGCTCTGGCCCCTTTGACAGAATCCAGTTATAGCCCAGTCTTGGTCATTTCCTCCCGTCTTGATCATTTCTGTTCCTCTAACTAGGAAAAAAAGCTGTCTATTTTCATATTGTCCTTAATGCAAGATGAAGGCAGTGACTCCATTCATACGCTTAGGAGCTGTTCCAAGAACTCTTAGAATTTGCTCCTTCCCATGACTTTCGAGTTTCAACACCAAATGTCTCCTTTTGTAGCAGTAGTCTGGGTCTCTGTTCTATTCAGGCTGCTGGTGACAGGGGCAGGCTGGGGCCATTTGGAGGGGCAGAGGAAGGTATGCCATGAAGCTAACGAAGCGTAACTTTCAGGGGTTCTCACATAGCATCTTCCAAATCCCTGAGAGAAGTCTGTCTTTTATTTATATATATAAAATTTTGCAATGTTTCAAAATTAAGATTTCTAGCTATAATTTGTTATGTCCTCTGTATCTTTCCACTTCTACTTTTCTATCAAAGTACTCCTCCTCTTGTCAGGTGGCATTGGAATGACCATCGGTATTATTAGGATTGAGCTAATGGAAAGCTGAATCAGGAATACATGTAATTTGAGTTCAGTAGTATATATTTATGTGATTTAAAGCCACTTTCATGCATAGTGAAGTTAGTGCTAGCTATCCTTATAACAGTAATAGCTTCCAAAAACACTTCTTTGATTCATCAGATAAACAAAGCTATAAGGAGAGTATTTGGTTCTTATCAATGCCTTGCCACAACAGGAATGTATGCGACAGTGTAACATTCACAGTAATAAGCTGTAAGGTAGAAGTTTTCAGAATCCCTGCATTTATAGAGCAGCAGTCCCCAACCTTTTTGGCACTAGCAACCAGTTTCATGGAAGACAATTTTTGCACGGACCATGGGGTGGTGGGGTGGTGGGGTGGTGGTGGAGCTTTGGAGCCCTGTCCCTAATAGGCCATAAACCGGTATGTGGGGACTGCAGTTAGAGAGCACACACTGGTAACAATACTACAAAGGATATGTCTGTGTGTGAAGTCACATGTTTATGTATCCCAACCATTAATAATCAACATAACTTTTGATTAACCATGATAGAAAAAAGATTTTACTCTCTTCATTTAAAATATTTTAATACCACCATCACACAAAGAAGCAAAGAACATGCAGTCAGAAAAGTATAAAAAAGTATTATCAAGGTATTTTAGCAGTTAATTAATAAAAACATTATGCTTTTTTATTTTTATGATGTTTGTTGTATTTTTCAACATTTTATTATTATTTTTTTTTAATTTTTATTTATTTATTTATTTATTTTTTTTGTGACTGAGTCTCACTTTGTTGCCCGGGCTAGAATGAGTGCCGTGGCATCAGCCTAGCTCACAGCAACCTCAAACTCCTGGGCTTAAGCGATCCTACTGCCTCAGCCTCCCAAGTAGCTGGGACTACAGGCATGTGCCACCATGCCCGGCTAATTTTTTGTATATTTTAGTTGGCCAGATAATTTCTTTCTATTTTTAGTAGAGATGGGGTCTTGCTCTTGCTCAGGCTGGTCTCAAACTCCTGACCTTGAGCGATCCACCCGCCTCGGCCTCCCAGAGTGCTAGGATTACAGGTGTGAGCCATTGCGCCCGGCCAACATTTTAAAATTTGTAACTTGTTATGATTTCTTCTTTCTTGTTCTAAATAAATATTCACCTCATATGTAGTTTTGTATTCAAAATATTATATATATTTTTTTCCTTCAAGAGTCTTCCACCCTGATGGTATAAACTGTAGGCTCCAAAAAACCTAGATTTGTTCCTGGGAGAGACTCAGAAGCTTCCTTACACAGTGTGGCTCTGATGTTTTGCAGGGACCACGAGAGCATTAACCACACAGAGCCAAGTAAGAATGGTCCTTTTCTTGTTGGGTCTAAACATGGATATGGAATTTTAGGGAAGAAAGAGACCACTGACATAATCTGCCATAATCCCATTTTTTCAGGTGAGTAAATTGAGGTCAAGCGTGATGGTGGCCTTCTCAAGTGTTTAAGTCCTGTCGAGGCTACTGACCCAGAGAGAAGTGGGCAGGTGCCCTAGAACAACAGATTCTCTTGTTTTCAAGAAGTTGCTGACAGAGGAAGAGAATGTTCCCAAACTGTATTTCAATTACTTACCACTGCGCTGAGACTGAGGAGCAGAGAAACAGAGGCAGATCTCTTGATGAAGAGCACCCTTCGATCAGGGACTGTGCTCCCCGAGAATAGGAACTGATGTTTTTTAAGAAATGATAGAAGTTATTAGCCGAACGTGGTGGCGTGTGCCTCTAGTCCCAGCTATTTGGGAAGCTGAGGCAGGAGGATCACTTGAGCCTAGGAGTTTGAGGCTGCAGTGAGCTATGATTGATCCACTGCATTCTAGCCTGGGTGACAGAGTGAGACACTGTCTCGGGGATAAAAAAAGAGAGAGAGAGAGAGAAAAGAAATGAAGTTAAATTCTTAACAACTCCTAACAAATGACAGTATTAAAGACATTGATCTTTAGATTATGGGCAGACTTTTACTTTAATCACCAGGTTTATTGTGAGGTGCAAATAGTTCCAAAATGTAAAATTACATTCTCACTCTTGAAAAACTCTACTATTTAAGAACTTCTATTTAATATCTCTCTCTTTGTCTCTCTCTTTCTGTCTCTCTGTCTCTGTCTCTTTATGAGTCTCTGTCTCTCTATCTCTTTTGCTACACATACACACACACACCCATGCACACATGCACACACTGCCTATGGAGTCGGTAGGGCAAGTGTCATATATCGGTGAAGAGATTTGAGATCCAGGTCAGCTGAAAACAGGACAGAACTGGGACTAGAAAGAAACCCCCAGACCCTCATCTCAGTGTTTTCTCTCCAGAAATCAACAAAGGACTCTTTGTTTTCTTTGCTTTCATTGACTTGACAAAAGCAGCTTGTAGCTCTATGTAAGAACACATAATTGTCTACCTGGTGTGACTGAAAGAAGATCAGTTTTTTCCAGATGACAAAATTCCACCATTAATGACTCATTCCTCTTATATTCGGTCTTAATATCCCTTTAATGACCTAGTGGTACACTTTTGAGGATAAAAAATTTTTCCAATATCTTTGTGTGAATGAATTTGCATGCTTGATTTATTTTTTAGTAAAATAAAGCAAGGGAATAGAAGAGGTATTATGACTTCCATTTTCTCTCATAATTATAATTTTTAATACTTGTAAATTATTTAATTGAGTTACTACGCTGGACTATAATTTACTTGCAGTTTTCTCTACACTGTATTTTTTGATTGGAAAAAGGTATTTTAATAGCTCTATTGATGATTTTAAGAATCACCTTATTTGATCTATGTTGCAAATCAGTCATTATGTAATGTTTTTATCAATGTAAAAAGGGTTTTTCTTTGATTTTCATTCAAGAATTTTCTTAATAGTTATAGTCTTCATAGCACCTCTCATTTTGTAGTTTAATGTAATGAGACTACAAAGCTTTAAAGCCAAGACAATCTCGTTTGATTCTCAAGACAACCTTGCGGAACGAATGGGGAAGGGACTATTATCAGCACGTGCAAGCTGAGGACGCAGGCCTGGAGAAAGCAAGTTATACGTGCACAGCAAGGAATACTGGAGAGACCAATACTCAAAATTCTGGCTTCTAGGTAGTGGTTCTTAAGGTGTTGTGGGTTAATTACTGACCGCTTTGCATTTCTGATGAAAACCATAGGCTCTACACAGCAAAACTGTCATGGAATTACACAACATCCATTAATTCTATATTAAATGAGAACCAGAGTGACTTAAAATATGATACAGGACTCATAAACTTCAGTGAAGGTGCTCAGTACCTCAGAGAGTATGGATCATCAATAAACGTAGAAAGTGGTAAGGCGACGCCACAGAGCAGATCCCACCTCCGAAACATGAAGTTAAATGAAGAGGGGAGAGGAGTCTTTAACATTTTTGATTGATGATTTTACTTATTGCTATAATATAATTGCTATAATAGTATTATACTATAATACTATTTTGAAATAATTGTAAGTTTATTATATTTTTTATCTTATCATTGACCACTCTTGCTATAGATATGCTCTAAATCAAAAGCAGAAAAAAACCCTGCATTATTTGTATGATTTTTAGAAATGCTCAGTTCCTTTGTGTTAATTTGTTATTGTCTAGGACCCAAATTTCATGTTACAAACATTTTTTTGCTACCTCTTAGACACAAACAATTTTGTATTTTATCTACTTGGCAAATTTTCCCTCTCTTTTTTTCAAGAGTAGGGACTCCAGGTATTTTTTTCACTATCAACAGTCTATTTGCTTATTTGTTTGACCCTAGTATACGTATAAAGTAATTGCAGAATTGCTAATCAATACCCCACTGCAAAATAAATTTATCAATTAAGGTGCTGTGTTTGTGTAAAGTTTTTTTTTGTAATTAGTCATACATTATCCAGTCAAATCACTATTTCTGAAAGTTATTTAGGTCAGCCCCTTTCTTCCCTCCCTTGTCCTATGGGGGTATTATGTTATTTGTTTAGATACAGTTAAATTCATTTGTCACAGACTACATTACATCTTGAGTTCCCTCTATATCTTGATTTAAGAAATTTACATACAGTAGAAATTTCCTCTTTGTGGAGTACAGTTCCATGAATTTTGAAAAATGTCATATTCACCATTTAAAATTCCTTTGTAGTTTTCTTTCTCTCCTACGTCTCAAGTCTCAGGCAATTATTCATCTTCTTGTCCATCTTTATAGTTTTGCCTTTTATAGAAGTTCATAAAAATGCAATCATATGTTATGTAGCCTTTCACTTAGCAAAATAAATTCAAGGGTCATCTCTGCTATTTCTTGAATCAATCATGGTTTTTTTTTTTTTCCTTTTTAATGCTAAGTAGTATTCCATTGTATGGATACAACCCAATTTATTTATCCATTCATCCATTAAAGACATCTGGGGTCCTTTAAAGCCAGTTTTCATTGCTTTATGAATAAAGCAACTATAAATGTTCATGTAGAGGTTTTTGCATGATTATAAGTTTTCATTTTTCTAGGGTAAATACCTAGAAAATGTCACCTAATAGTATTGCTGGGTCATATTCTAGATGAATATTTAACTTTATAAGAGACTTGCAAAATGTTTTTCAAAGTCATTTTTCACTCCCACCAGCATTTATGAGAGTATTCACTATTCTGCATTCTCAACAGCACTTAGTATTAATAGTATCAGGTATTTTTTTCTTTGCCATTATAATAGATAGGCAGTGGTCAGAGATTTTAATAGATTAAATCTGTATGTTTTTCTCTGATCGTATCAGGATAAATGCTTCTGTAATATAGGCCTCATTCTTCTGATGGTGAAAAGCATTTAGAAAAATCTTCGTGTGTTTTCTTTGCCCATTTATATTTTACAAGAATAACCTACCTTGAATATATAATGGGCAAGTTATCACATGTAGATAGAATCCATTAGCTTGAGGACACAAAGTCATGCCCTTCATAAATGCGGGTGATATGAGGATTAACTGTGAAAAAGAATGTAAAACACTGTTCATTGAGAAGAGTTACACAAATAAATGATTATTATTCCAATTGTTCATTCTGTCTCAATATCTTTATGAACTGGAATCATATGGAAAAATGTGAACTAACTGAGAGCATTGTTTAATCCGAGTCAACCAAGAGGATCAGGATAAGTGCTTTAAATGTCTAGCATGCTATGTTGGAGAACTTCCTCTATCAAAATTTCATGGGTTGTAAAAGACAATGTACAAATGGACAATGGTCAGACTATATAAAAAAATTATAACTCTGCCCCACAATCTGCAGCAGCCAGACCAGGAAGCCAATCTACTACCGACAGTAACCAGTCCAGGATGTTAGACTATTATCTGTATCCAATAGTCCAGGAAGCCAAACAGTAACACCTGTAAAATCAGCACTCAGTGACTAGGACTTGATTAGTAACTGACAGCATCCCTAATTTTTGCCCCCATTTCCAAGTTTAGACCAATAGGAAAAAGCCAACTATGTATCCCTAACCAATCACACAGGATGCTCTGCTTGTGTTGGCCCTTCTACAGCGTCCGCATGCTGACAGCCAACAATTGGGACATGTCTGAAGGCTTTCCCTTTTTTCCACTGTAGGGCTTTCCCTCTCTTCGGCCTGCCTTTGAGTCTCTGCCAAATACAAGTGACTCCCTTGCTATAGAAGCTCTGAATAAGTAGCCTTTTCTTGTTCTCACTTGGGTGTTCTGCATTTATTTTCACAGATGCTTTTTGAAAATTTATATTCCTAGGCCCTACTCCAGACCTACTGAATCAGAATTTCTGAAGGAGAAGCCCAAAAGTCTGCATTTTAATAAAGCTGCTAAGGGTGATTCTTATGCACATGACATTTGAGAACTGCTACACCTAGTGACACTCCACAGAACTTGCTTCTAAATTCTGCTTTGTTTAATATTCCTATAAACATTTGGATGAAGATATGGATGTTTGCATCAGATTTGGAAAGTGTCAAAAAGCTTAGGAATGTTAGCTAATAGCTAATGTAATAGATGTCAGAATCAAAATGAATTTTGACCTAAAAATCTGGAAATACAGACTAAAATTAAGAAAAGAAGCTCTAAGAGGAATTTATGTGATACTGTGTTTAATTATACGTATGTAAACCTGTGTATATGTGGAAACTGGGCAATGATTGATCAACGGCCCTTTATGTGAAAATGACCTAGAAATGAGTTGACAATATGAACTTTTAAAATTTAGTATAATGAACAGATTTGTAACTGCAAAATCTATTAAGAGAGTTAACGATTTTATCATATCCTGTGCTTGTTAGGCTATCTAGAATATTGTGCCTGGTTCAGGCTTCACATTTTAAGAAGAACCAGAGTATCCAAGGAATAGTGCTCAAAATAGCTCAAACAACTGAGAATATTTAGTTACCCTTTTGCCAAATGTTAACTGAGGTTTAAACTTCTGATATGTTACTTCTCAATTCAGACCTTAGCATTCATATCAATTGTCCATTCTTTTGATATTATTGATATAAAATTTCCTAAAATTATCGTACTTAAATGTTATCATCAAGAGAGTTTAAAATGAATTTTATACAGTCATTTAATTCTACAGGGGGATATGAATATATAAAAAAATGGTAATGTGCATTTTTAATGTAAAAACATTCAGGATTTTATCAGATTGACAGCAGGAGACTCGAACTGTGCATCTGTTATAGCTCTGACACTCTTCTCTTAACAGCCAAATGATCTTACTATAGCGGCTTTGGATTTTCAAACTTGTCTGCTTCTCCAAGGTTAAAAAAAATTCAGTCTGCTATTCGGTTTTCATTTTATTTCACTCTCTCCATTCATGCATTTATTCATTTTTGCATTCATGCTTTTGTTTGATAAATATAGAGCACTTCCAATTGTGTGTGCCGTACAATGGCTAGCAAGCTACAGACCTTGCACTAAAGAGGATTGTAATCTCACGAGGGAGGCAAGACTTTCAAACACATGACTAACACATTATGAGGGGCAGGAACTCTTCACATTTAGTGTCCTTATCTGTCCTCTGTCCGTAGTCTAACCCTGTACTGTCCAATACAGTAGTCTAGCCACATGTGGTTATTGAGCACTTGAAATATGGCTAGTTCACATTGAGATATGCTATAAGCACCAGCTTTTGAAGACTTAGTACAAAAAAAGAATGTGAAATATGTCATTAATATTTTTATATTGCTTACATGTTAAAATTATATTTTGGATGTACTGGTTTAAAATAAAATACAAAATAACTTTCACCTGTTTCTTTTTATTTCTTAAAATCTGGATCCTAAGGAATTTGAAATGACAGACGTAGTGCTTAATATTTCACTTTTATTATAGTGACACTCCTTTTAAGGCGACTTTAATGTTTCTGAGCCCAGTCTCCAGTATAAGACAGATCTGTGTTTGCATCTCACCTCCGCTGTTTACTAGGGCAGTTGTGAGGTTTAAACAAGGGAATGATAATAACAAGTTAGGCTAAAAATCATTAACAATTAACATAGTGTTTACTAAGTGCCAGACTCAAATAAATGCCTTAAATACATTAATTCACTTAGTTTCACAATAATCCCATTAGGTAGTTATTATTTCTAGGGCCTCTTCACAGATGAGGAAACTGAAACATAAAGAGATAAGTGGGTTTCCAGAGGCAAGATGGCTGACTAGAGGAAGTGGGCCTGTGCCTCTTCTTTAGAGGAGAATGGAAATATCCATTAAATACTCCTACTTCAAATGGATAGAGAAAGAATGCTTGACTGTAACAGAGAGGTGACGGGAGACACAAGTGTAAAGGAAAAAGGTGGACTCCTGCTTAGGGGCGCTGAGAGATGCCTTGAGCAGCCTGGACATAGACCCAGGGAAGGGGTCAGCAAGAGACCCTTGGGGCTCCACACTCAGGCCTTGGACCTTTACAGTTTTAGCTACAGAAGAGCTTCTGAACCCCCACAGGCCTTCAGAGTGGCATGGGGAGGTGCTGGAAGATCACACAGAGTCACTGCTCACACTCGTGTGGAACTCCACAGGCTTCCAAACTCCAGACACCTGTGGCCAGAACCACTGGGACAGCCCTTCCCCCCAGGGCTCTGAGCCCTGCTCTGAGGCCCCCGGTGCTCTGCTGCCAGGCCAGGAAGGGAGATGGGTGGTCTCCTGTGCCCCTAGTAAGTATTGCTGCCACAGCTGTAGGCATCAAGGGATGTTCAGACTATGAGTCCCACCCCTGTCGGCCTTCCTCGGAGCTGCTCACCTGGCTGCTCCCAGGAAGGAGGAATATCCCTCCGAGTGGCAAGACTGCAGTATACCTGCAGTTGACCTGCTTGCTGGAGTGTTCTGAGGGCAGTCTGGGACCAGCCTTACTCTCCCTATTATGATTAGTGCTTGACCTCAGGGGGCCTGAGGACAGGTCTGCTGGTCTGGTTCTATATCCCCAGGACTTGATCATGTTGTTCATGATCATGGAAGGGAGATTTGTGAACTGATTCTGAGTGGAGAGGGAGCCATCACAGGCAAAACTGAGAGGAAAGTGTGATGTGGGTTCGTGCTGCAGCACACATGCAGGGCAAACCTCCCTCCGCAGGAACAGCCAGAGAAGCTTGCTTTCTATCTTGGGCATGGATGCTTGCAGCTTGGGGCAGCTTCGCTACCTAAACATAGTCTCCTTTTGACTGGCTTACCTGGTTTGGCCTGCTGCTGGTGGCTGGATGCCAGAGGGAGATCGTCTGGGTCAGGGTAGTGGGAATAGAGTGAACCTCACTTCCATTTGCTGGTCTGTGCATGCCGGATTGCCCCTTCCGCATGTGCAGGTTCTTTGGTGTGGTGCGGGTACCTTCACCACTCCTTTGAAGATTCTCCCAGAAGCCTGGAAATCACCTCCAGACCCCTGTTGGAACAGTGCTCACACCTGCCTTTGGGGAGCCTGGATGTGGGCTTGCGTGACCCAGCCCTACCCAGCTTTGTACCCCCATCTGTCTTGGTGGTGCCAGAGCATAAGAAGGGGCCTCCTGATGGTTTCAGGGCCAGGCCATCACCTGGGACATCCGAATGTTTCTTCTGAATGATTAGGCCAGGCATAGGTCCCCCACACACCACCACAGCTGGCTGTCTCCTACAAGCACCACCTATAGGCAGAGAGTTCAACTTGCACAGCCTGTTAAAACATTTGCTGACACAACAGTATAGGGCTTGGCTGACTCTTACAAGTGCTTCCTATAAGCTTAGAGACTAAGTGGGACATCCCAGTATAATTCATGCTTTTGGAAGTTCACAAGGCTGGGGAAACATAAGATACCAGAGACCTCCCTCTCCACTTCTCGGCAGGACACAGGTAACCTACCCATACACATAGTACACTACCAATACAGATTACAAATATCTAGCATTTAAGAAATTCACCATACTAAGTCTATCTATAGTCAAGGAATTCATTCAGAGCCTTGGCTCCCTGAGAATACACACAAGCAAAGCCTAATGTCCTTACCAAATATATGCTATAGTCACACACTTAAGAGGGGAACCCATCTAAAATAAAATAAAAAAAAAAAAAGAAGTGTAACTTCTCCAGATCAGAAGAAATCAGCCCAAGAATTGTTGCAATATAAAAGAATAGTGTAATGACCTTCCCAAATACTTGCAAACTGAATCCAAGAGTATTTCAAAAGAGTAATTCACCATGATCAAGTGGGTTTCATCCCAGGGGATGCAAGGATGATTCAACATACATAAATCAGTAAATGTGATTCACCACATAAAGAGAATTAAAAACAAAAACCATGTGACTATCTGAATAGATGCAGAAAAAAACATTCAATAAAATCCAGAATTCCTTCATGATAAAAGCCCTCAAAAAACTTGGCACAGAAGGAACATAGCTCAAAATAATAAAAGCCATATATGACAAACCCACAGCCAACATTATACTGAAAAGTTGAAAATATTCCCCCTAAGTACTGGAACAAGACAAGGATGCCCATTGTCACTACTTCTATTCAACATAATACTGGAAGTCCTAGTGAGAGCAATCAGGCAAGAGAAAGAAAGAAAGGGAATCCAAAGCGGAAAAGAGGATCAAACTATTTCTTCTTGCCCGTGATATGATCTTATATCTAGAAAACCTAGCAAAAGACTCCTAGATTTGGTCAATTAATTCAGTAATGTCTCAGGTTACAAAATCAATGTACACAAGTCAGTAGCATTTCTATACACCAATAACCACGGAGCTGAGAATTAAATTGAGAACACAATCCCACTTACGATAGTTGAAAAAACCTCAGAATATACTTAAACAAGGAGGTGAAAGATCTCAGTAAGGATAACTATAAAACACTAATGAAAGAAATCACAGATGACACAAACAAATGGAAAAACATCACAGGCTCATAGATTGGAAAAATCAATATAAAAAACAACTGTACTGCCTAAAGCAGTTTGCAGGTTCAATGCAATCTTTATTAAAGTACCAATGCCATTTTTCTACATAATTTGAAAAAACAATCCTAAATTTCATATGGAACCAATAAATAGCCCAAATAGCCAAAGCAATCCTAAACAAAAAAGACAAATCTGGAGGCATCACATTATGCAACTTCAAATTATGCTACAAATGTATAGTAATCAAAACATCATAGTACTGTTATAAAAGTACACATATACATCCATGGAACAACATAGAGAATCCAGAAATAAAACCAAACACCTACAGCCAAATTATCTTTCACAAACCAAACAAAAACATACACTGGGGAATGGAAACCCTATTCAATAAATGGTGCCGGGAAAACTGGATAACCACATGCAAAAGAATGAAACTGGATCTCTATTTCTCACCATATACAAAAATTGACTAAAGATGGATTAAAGATTTGAATGGAAGACCTGAAACTATAAAACTTCTAGAAAAAACCCTCTTGTGGGCATTAGCATAGGCAAAGAATTTATGACTAAGACTCCAAAAGCATATGCAACAAAACCAAAAATAAATAAATGGACTTAAGCTAAAAAGGTTCTGCATGGCAAAAGAAATAATCAACAGAGTAAATAGACAACCTACAGAATGGGAAAAAATATTTGAAAACTATACATTTGATGAAGGATTAATGTCCAGAATCTACACTGAACTGAAATAAATTAGCAAGAAAAAACTATATCTCCATTAAAAACGGGGCACATGAACAGACATTTTTCAAAAGAAGAGATATAAATGGCCAAGAAACATATTAAAAAAATGCTCAACATCACTCTCAGAATGACCACCATTAACAAGTGAAAAAACAATAGACGTTGGCATGGATGTGGTTAAAAGGGAATGCTTACATACTGTTGGTGGGAATGTAAATTAGCATAACCTCAATGGAAAACAGTATGGAGATTCCTCAAGGAACTAGAGGCAGACTTACCTTTTGATCCAGCAATCCCACTAGTGGATATCTACCCAAAAGAAAAGAAGTCATTATATCATAAAGACTCCTATACTCATACATTTATTGCAATACAATTCACAATTGCAAAGATATGGAATCAATCTAAGATCCCATCTACCTTAGAGGGGGAATGAGAGATGAAAAACTACCCATTAGGTACAATGTACACTATTTAGGTGATATATAGCACTAAATGCCCAGACTTCCCCACAGTGCAATTCATCCATGTAATGAAAAAAACACTTGTACCCCCTAAATCTATTGAAATAACAAAAGATATTATTTGAAAGTATGTTAAAGTGCTCAGAACAGGGCCCAGTTATTATTTTTATTTTTAATAGGTCTGCTATATTCCCATACCTGGCAGAGAGCAGGATGCTAAGAATAGTAGTCGAGGAGGCACTACCAGTAACAGGTAGTGGGCAGGAGCATCAGTTCACAGCTTGGCAAAGCATGTGGATCAGGTGGGTTGAATTGAGATTTTACTGTAATAGATATCATGCTTAATATCTCAGCCCATTCTGTTTCTGTATCAGATTTCCAGACACCAGGAAATTTATAAAGAAGATAAATTTATTTCTCACATTTCTGAAGGCTGGGAAGTTCAAAAGCATGGCGCTGGCATATTGCAAGGGCCTTCTTGCTGTGTCATTACCTGGCAGAAGTCATCACATGGTGAGAGAGAAAGAATATGTATGTCTGCTTAGGTCTCTTTCTTCTTATAAAGCCACCAGTCCCATCATGGGGTCTCCACCGTGATCACTTACCTAATTCTAATTACCTCCCAAAGGCATCACCTCCAATCAACATATGAATTTGGGTATTAAATTTCCAGTGCATGAAATTTAGGGAATATGTTCAAACCGTAGAATTTAATAAATGCTATGACAGTTGTTTAAAACTGGAGATAATTTACCTGGTAATTGACAATATCTGTAGACCTTTTTGTTGTCACAATTGAGTAGGTGCTACTGGCACTTAGTGGGTAGAGGCTAGGGAAGCTGCTGAACTTTCTATGTTATATGGTATAGCTCCACAAAAGAGCTATACCTCTGGCCCCCAATGTCAATAGTGTTGAGGTTGAGAAACGCTATGCTACAGGACTGAAAAAGAGAAAAGATAAAAGGAAGGATGGAAGAAAAAAAGGAAGAAAGGAAAGAATGAAAGAAAGAAGCAAGAAAAGAAGGAAAGAAATAAGGAAGGGAGGAAAAAATTAATATATAGATATTTTTCTAGTCCTGATCATACCTTTCTTGGAAGATGATGACGAAGCAACAAAGCAATGTTATGATTCATATTAATATAACTACAATAGAACTTTAAGTATATATTTATTACAATATTTCAGTATAATTCTTGAAAAGTTAGAGTTGGGGCGGTGAGACAAAGTCCACTAATGACTTTCTTTTATTCCCTGGGGAGTGATGATCCTATGGCCATTTGTTCCTGACCAATAAAACAATCAGTTCGTCTTGTTTTTGTTTGTTTGTTTGTTTTTCACCTGTGGTTTTAGAAAGTATGTAGTTTGTTGTCAACAGCCTCTCTCTTCCACCCTCAACATATAACTGGTTTTCTGGTTCTAATTTTTTAAATTTTCTTTAATGCAGAATTCTACTGCTTTTCTTTGGTTTGGATGAGATCTAAAAGTAAATTTTGGACTGGAAAAAGAGTGAGGTAGGGCTTTGGTTGTGAATCATTATCCCTACTTAGTGGATTTCCTATGTTAACTTCAAATAATAACAATTTTCTAGAGCTAGAGGGCCATCTTCCTCTGAGGACAGATGTCTGAAAGCAAAACTGGTCCTGAAATAATTTCTCAAATCCAACATAAGGTTGTTTGAGCTATAAGGGCATATTTAAGAGCTTTATAAAATGTGAAAATTTAAACACAAGAGTAAATTCATTGTTTATAATGGTTAAAATTATGTACTTTGTAAACTTTTTAGCAATAAAACTCTTTCCATCAATGATAATTTATGAATACTATTTCAAGGTCAATAGATCATTATATTGATTTTTCTTTATATGTGCAACTGTATTTGAAAAATAAGAATCAATTGTAGTAAAACACATGGATTTTCTATTGGCTTTATTTATTTCAGGTATCACAGACTTCACTTCTATACATGTACAGCTCTACAAGAAAATAAAAATAATAAATAGAGATTTCCATTGTGCTTTACTAGGCTGCCTTTCTAATGTCAAGCACTGGTGTTTAATATTTTTAAAGGCCAGTCACGACACAGAGGGTTAGAACAAAGTCCACCAGAGATGGCGAGTTTGTAGCGGAAAACTGCCTAATGGCTCTGCAAAGTCTCAGAAAGAAAACACATTATGAGTTAGTTATACTCTGGAATACTAAGCAATCCTTACAAAAGAATGAGGCTGCTCTGTGTGCACTGGCAAAGTAAGATTTTCAAGACATTAAATTGAAAAATACAAGTTGCAGAGCAACTTTTAAAGATGGTCTATTTACGGGAAAAAAACTCCAAAGATACATATGTGTAAGTATGCACATATATATGCAAATATATAGACTGGGAATAGAACAAAAGGCTGAACACACAGCCATGAACAATGAAGAAGGATGGATGTGTAGTTACAGATATGAAGTACAGGGGAACTCTGGATTTATTTCTGTACATGCTTGTTTTTATTTGAATTTTTTACATGGGAATATAATCATGCATTATTGACATTAAATAATAAAAATAATATCAATATCAATGAAAAAGTCTTCCTTAGCTTCTTTAGGTTTTCTTTTTTTTTTTGAACAGGGTCTTGCTCTGTTGCCTCGGAAAGAGTGCAGTAGCATCATCATAGCTCACTGCAACCTCAAACTCCTGGGCTCCAGTGATCTTACTGCCTCAGCCTCCCAAGCAGCTGGGACTACAGGTGCGCGCTATCACGCCTGACTAATTCTTCTATTTTTTGTAGAGACAAGGTCTCGAACTCCTGACCTGAAGCCATCCTCCTGCCTCACCCTCCCAAAGTACCAGGATTACAGGTGTGAGCCACTACATCTGGCATTTTTTTTAAGGGTTTTCTTTTTTTTGTAATTTCCATGTCCAGTTTTAGTTTAGGAAGTCAAACACACACACACACACACACACACAGCTCCTTTGTATTTCTAGAAATTAAAGCCCTGTGGATATCTTCATTAACTCCCTGGAAACTTTGAGTGCATAGCTGTTTGGGGATGAATTTGTCAATCAAACTTTCAGGGAAGCCATATCTGCTTCTATAGGAAACTATATTTAAAAGTGACTTTTTTTTTTTTAAACAAAAAGGTAGGTAGTACACTAGAAAGGATTTTAAAAACTGGGAAGCTGGCACAACTGCAGTCAATTTTGAGAAAAAAACGAGACTTGAAATGTTATAGTGTGATGGTTTGTCTTGTCTTCTATTTAGTCCTGTGTGTCCTGACTTCATCACTTCCCTTAGAAGGACATGCAACTTGGACTCGTGTTTTAGAAGAACTTGGGACTGGGAACTTACACTTGTGTCCTGGTGCTACCCAAGCAAGCCAGGAGGCATGTTTACTGACTCCTGAAGCAGCAATGTTTTGTTTTTGAACCTGACAAATAAAAGACCATGGAACATAATCATGAGATAGAGTTTCTTCAGATGATTTTCAAGTCATCCAAAAGATAGTACTATTAATGTATTCTTGCTGAGTGGATAAGTTACTGTTCTTAGAAACTTGACTATTTATTTATTTATGTTACAAAGTTATGAGTTTTAAGTCATCAATGATAGCAATGCACAGGATTGTCTGAACTGATGAATTTACTTTCCTTCCTTCTCTGTCCCCACAGAGATGAAAAGAGCCCTGCTGTTGCTTCTTAAATCCTCTGTGGGAGGCAGAGAAGTGGTGTTAGTAGAACATATGACAGAAGAGAAATTAAAAGCTTTATTCCTCCTTTAGTTGTTACCAGTTATGTGACTATGGATAAATTACCTAACTTCTCTGCACCTCAGTTTCCTCCCCTTTAAAGTAGGATTAATTATTCCTTTGCTTACTGCGAAAGGTATTGCGGAAAGAAGTGAGATAGGTGTAGAAGCATTTTATAAGGAGGATTAAAACAATTTTTAAAACTAAAGTGTCTCTATAATTACCAAGAAAATAGTAACATATGTACCATTGACATAATTAGGCCTTCCCTGACCCCATGACTGGTGTCCCCACACACTGTGCTCTCCTAGTACCCTATACTTTTCCTTCATGGGTTTTAAGCTTGTTTTTCCCACAGGGCTGTGAGAACCATGAGGACAGAGTTCATGGCTAACAGGTCTATTTCGTTCACCGCTCTAGTGGCCACAACCTAGTGCAGAGCCTAACACAGGGTAGGCATGAAATGCATGAAATTGGAATGCATAATGGAAATTAGTTTTATCATGCATTGCTACTGTTATTACCTCTCTGTCTCCCTCATATTCTTTTGCCTCCAGTTTAAATGTTGGTACACCCCAGCATCCTAGCCTCTTTCAATGTCTTTCCAGACCAAACACTCTCTTCCTGGTTATATATTTCCAGAATTTCAAATACCTCCTGTAGCTCTTATCTATAGCCCGATTGGCCCCTCGAGATTGCGTAACCCACCACCTACTTGCTGAACATCTCCACTGGGAGTTCTCATGGCTCCCTCAAACTCAACCTGTCCAAAATGAACTCACGTATTCTCCCGGTAATCTGTAATGGGACCTTTTCCAGTCTTATCTGGTTATGTTAATGGTATTACCATGCACTCAAGCTAGACACTTGGGAAAGTCCTGGGCCTCAGTTATTCCTGGAATCTGAATGAAGTCACCCACTTGGGATTAAATAGGCCATTTAACTTTCGAGCTTCAGTCCATCCATCAAGACGGAGGAACTAATCAATAGCTGTTTTTTTTATAGCTGCAGTAGGAATTAGGGAATATATATATACGTTCACCATTATGTAAAGAAGCTAAAGGGGTAAGCCACTCACCTGTCTGGGTAAGAACATTCCAGGCAGAGGGAACAGTAAGTGCATAGGCCCAGAGATGTTACATACTTAGAGTATTGGAGGAACTTCTGGGAAGTTGGGGTGGCTGTAACAGAGTGAGAAGGGGGAGGACGATGGGGGATATGCCAGAGATGTGGCTGGGGTGGAGGGGAAGATCATGAGGACTCCATGGGTTCATGTAAGGTTTTACCTTTAGTAAGGCAGGAAAACATTGGAGGATTTTGCCTCAAAAAGTCCCATGGTCTGATGTAAAATTAGAAAGCAGCATTCTGATGGATAGGTTGAGAACAGACTGAATGGGGACAATTGCCAAGCAAGGGGACCAGCTAGGAGGTTTTTGCCATAATCTGAGTGAGAGTTGATGAGCCTTGGTGGTAGTAATGTGGATGTGGTGCAAAGTAATCGGATTCTGAATACTATTTGAAGTTAATGAGTGATAGTATTTAACAATAATTGGAAGTAAATAGAGTGAGATAAAGAAATGAGTCAAAGATGACACCGAAATTTTTGGCCTGATCATCTGTAAGAACAGAGTTTCCATTTACTCAGAGAGAGAGAACTAGGAAACAAGTTTTTATTTTAATTATTTTTTGGCTTTTAAAATTTTTGTTACTTCTTTTACCAAGTTATGATTTGAAGGAAGTTAAGTTTTTATGGGGAAAACTAAGAGTTTGTTGATGGATCTATCAAACTTAAGATGACCATTATTAAATATCTAAGTGGCTATGAGAAATTCGTTGTATATATGAGTCTGGAATTCACGGGAGAGGTCCAGGATGGAAAGATAAATGTGAGAATCTTGTATAAATAGTTGGTGTTTAAGCACAAGGCTGGAAGAAATCACCAAAGAAATGAATATAAATACAAAAAAAAAAAGGCCTGAAGACTAAATCCTAGAGCACAACACACTTTAGAGGTTGGTGAGATGAGGAGGATTAAGCAGAGAAATATTAAAGGGGGAAACAAGGAGGAAGGAGGAACACCACAAAGGAGCACTGTCCTGGAATTTTGAATTGGGAAGGTATAATCTGTTTAAAATGATGCTAAGTCAAGATGAAGACCGCCAATTGCCATTGGGTTTTTCATTAAGGATGTCATTAAGGAGCCTTCCTTAACCACTTTTCCCAAATAGGTTTAAGCTCCTTTTGTATACCTCTATATCTGTATTCAAAAGATTGTTTTGCAGTTATCTCTTTTGAGCTGTTTCATCCTCTGAGTTGTAAACTCTTCAAGGTCACAGACTATTTATTTATTTATTTATCTTATTTATTATCTTTGCATCTTTAGCCTCACACATAGTAGCCATTGAATAAATATTTCTCAAAAGATTGATAATTATTGGAAATACAATTGATGGAACCTTTAGTTCAACAATTTTGGAGTCAGACAATTTAATTTTCTTCACAAATAAGTACAGAAGGACTAATTTCATTTTAAACAGAATATTTTTACTTCCAAGGAGAACTTGTCATAGTTTGATTTGACTGTGGTAGAAAAGAAATACGAAATTATTACCTAAGTTCATTTGTAGGTATTTAGCTCAGTTGGTCAATCTTTTTCATATGAAGGCATGGATAGAAAATGACGATGTTTATATGATGCACGGGGATACATGAGTGAAGCTTTACACAATGCCAAAGACACTGCACACTCTGTGTTCCTTCCAGCCATCCTGACGGCTGAGAAAAAGCCCTATTTTGTCATTTGCAACCACTTATGACAAAACAGTTACGAAACTCTGGGATGGAGAATGTTCTGGGTTGAATAGTGTCTCCCTCAAATTCATGTCCACTCAGAATCAGAGTATGCCTTTATTTGGTGTTTGCAGACTTAGTTAATATGAGGTCATGATAAATTATAGTGGGCCCTAACTCTAATCCCTCGTGTCCTTACAGATAGCAGAGAGACACAGAGACACACAGGGAGAACACTGTGATGGCGGAGGCAGAGATTGGCATGATGCATATACGAGCCAAAGAACACCAAGAATTGCCAGCAGAAGCTCTCTCTCCAGCAGAAACTAAGAGAGAGGCATAAAACACATTCTCCCTCAGAGCCTCCAGAAGGAACTAAACTTACTGACAACTTGATTTTGGACTCCTAGCCTCCAGAACTGTGAGAGGATAAATTTCTGTTATTTTAAGACACAAAGATTGGGTAATTTGTTATGGCAACCCTGGGAAACCAATATAGATCACAATACAAAATAATTCTAGACCCTGGATGTTTTGGGAAATGTAAGCCCAAGTTTGCCAATGTCTGCCTGGCCGTGCACCTATAACAGAGAAGACCGCATTGCTCCCTCTAATTATAAAAAAAAATTATAAAATACATTTCATCAGACACACAGTGGAGTTCTCTGCATAGGTCCAGTAATGATGTGAGAATGCTTTAGATCTTCGTTTCTCAGTGTGGTCCTAGAACAGCAGCTTCAGTGGCATCCAGAAAGTCATTAAACAGACAGACCCTTGGCCCCTCCTTGACCTGCTGAATCAGAAACTGAAGATACAGCCCAGCAGTCTGTGGTTTAAAAAGCTCTAGGGAATTCTGATGCATGCTAACACTTGAGAACCACCTCCTTAGGAAACGACATATCTTTCTCCATGGTAAGGGCAGCTTGTAACTGATTTTCTTTCCTTTTAGCTGCCATAAGGACTCCTTTCCTTGTCCCATTGAATCCTAGAAAAATCAGCAGAAGCAATTTTGTTTTTCCCTCCCTATCTTTTCTAAGGTCCAGAACATACAAAGATGCTTTAGTGATACAACTTGAGCAGGACAGGGCTCTCTATTGATTTCAATTCTCCCACGGACCAGGTACAGCCTGAGGATTCCTTATCATATCCCTCTTTCATCTCTTTCCCCAACCCTGGAAAATCATTGCTCAGTAGTGGGATATTTGATCCAGTTAGAACTGTATGTGGGTGAATCATGCCATCTTTGGCACTTTTCCTGTACATCTATCTTTCAAGGTGCAATAGTTTCTAATGTTTGTTCAGTAGCATCATGTCTAAAGTTTATTACTTGAGTTCAGATTCTAACTACTGTATGCTAAATCTGTGACCGTGGGCAAGTCACTTAACTTCCTTATGCTTCTGTTGACTCTTCTAAAAAATTAGGGAAATAAGACACTTACCTCTCAGGGTTATTGGAAGGATTAAACAATGAATATATGTGAGACACTTAGAACCATATCTGGCATACAGGCAATGGTATGTAAACTAGTTTATTAATGATATTTTTGTTGTTTTTATCATCATCATCACACTTTAAGTATAAAACTACCTCTGATTTGTCCATCCCATACTGAGAGATAGTCTTTGAATTTTATGGTTCTTAGTTAAGATATCAGGGTCCAGCCTTTAATAAGTTGTTCTATGGGTTTAGTTCTATACTTCCACTAGATAATAAGCTCTTTTTTGATCAGGGCTCATGTCTTGTTCTTTTTTGTACTGGCCATAAAAAATGGTAGATTAGCTGAGTTTATTAATTCCTAAGCATTCATGTTCATAGTGATGCCTGTTTTGTGAAGAAAAGGCCAGATTGGGATTAGAGGATACAATGGTTTCCATTTTGAGTAAAAAGTAGCATTATTTTGAGATCTTGGTGTCACACCTGGCCTCTTTTTATATTTCAAGTTCTATGGCTTTTTTTTTTAACCAGCAATTACAAGTCCACATTAGTAATATATTCTTCCCTTGGTAGCCAACTTTTGCTACCAGAGAGCTTTTTTAAAATTGTTTTTATCGTTTAAACGTGAACTACTGCCTGTCATACATTTTGATAGCCACTCACTAAGACTTTAAAAAGTCATTTAAACGTATATTGATTCCAGCTAGAGCTGTCCATCAATTCTCATGTTACATAAGCTCATTCAGATGCCAACATTAGTGAACATGCTGCTATGGGCAACATGCCAAAGGGGTTGGAGGACCTCACATGCATGGCGATATTTTTACTTCCATATTTTCATTAGATAGCATAGGTTCACCACAGTCATGTTACAATTCTTTGAATTAAATGCTTACATATAATTTGTGATGATTTTATATTAGAAACAAATATGTGAAATGCATGCATACATTGTGATTATAAAAAATAGAAAAAATTAGCAACACTAAAAATGATCATGATATGAATAGAACTACAAATTAAAAGCATTCATTATATTACAGAGACTGCACTAACCAATCTGCTTTAATACTTAGTACAACTTTAAGAGACAGGTAATTTTATTTTAATTTTATTTACTTCATTATAATGAAACTTTCACAAGAAATACCTGAACATATGCTTGTGTTGTAACACTCAAACAACTCTTAAGTGTATCAAAAGTTAAAGTTGTTCATCATGATCTCTTGAACTTAGTTTTATTTCCCATCTGTCCAGAGAAAAACCACTATTAACACTTTGCTGAATATCCTTCCAGATTGGCTTCTATGCTTTTGTGTGTTATAAAAGTTGTTCCCAAAATATTCTTTGAATCATTTTGTAATTATTTATTCTAATTTTTGATCAGAAGTGGAAAATTGCAGATATGATTAACTGCCTAGAAAGAGGCAGGACATAAGACAACAGGAGTTATGGTTATTGTAGTAGGGCAGATACCCCATTTCAATGCAATCAAGTTCAAAGTATTTTTTTTAACACTCTGATGGTCTAAAACTAAAACTAAAACAAACAGATCTTCAGCCATATTTGACCCTGTGGTTTTAAGTTTTCAATTCCTATTTAAGAGCTTTAATCCATCCAGAATGTATTGTTTTGTGTGTATGGTGTGAGGCTGGAATGGAACCTTATCATCTCCATATCGATAGTCCATTGTCCTGACATCTTTTATTATGTAGTCCATGTTTTATTTTAATGATTTGAAATACAGTATGTATTGGATACTACATTTACATGTATACATGGGTCTATTTCTGACTATCCTAATTTATTAATTTGTCTTGTTATATACCAATAGGTTTTTAATTACTGTGAGTTTATGGTATTTGATATCTGATAGATACAATTCCTTCTTCTCAGACCTCTTTCTTCTTTTTCAAAAATGTCTTGGTTGTGTCAAAGAAAAATTATATCAGATAGAGTTAAACAGGCAAGGAAAATTTTACTCAAAGACTCTTGCAATCGGGATCAAGACAATCACAATAGAGGAAAAAGACTGAATTTAACTCAACTGAATTGAAACAAAAGGCGGGAAAGTTTTTAAGTGGAGAGGTGAGCTAGTGGAACAGTACTGGAGGCCATTAGGGGAGGAGGTTGGCCTGTGTGATCAGGCCTTCTGTGTTTGCTGATTGGTGCTCATTAAAGTCAGGCTCCTGCTGTCCCACAGAGACTAGGAGATCAGGCACTATCTTTCCTGATGATTACATTTCAAAGGGATGACTGCCAAGTCCTTAAGAAAGAAATTCCTGGGCTGTGAAACTAGCAAGAGTCTGTGAAAAGATTTATATCTCAAAAGGGCAGAGTAACAATCTACTACTGTGTTTTTCAAACTAAATACTCTAAGAAAAGAGAGATCAGAGGCCTATAGCCAGGAGGAAATCTGTCTAAACTTTAGTCAAGCTGAGAGGAACATTAAGTCTGTCTTGGTTAGTTGCCTTCTGCAGATTTTCCCCCACGTGAACATTAAAATTGGCTCATTAAAATGTAAAATTATCTTGTTGGAGTTTTGATTCAGATTCTTGAGTTGGTAAACTTAACTTGGGAAGAGCTGAATTTTTTCCATCAAGGAAAATAGTCTTTCCCTTTTCTTCAAGTCCTCTTTCATATTTTGATGATCCTTTTCATTTGTGCCCTATATAATTCTAATAAAATTTATTTCTAGATAATTGCTATGTTAGAAATGGCGTAATTTTTCATTATATTTTTTTCTGAAAGGTCATTTTGGTGTATTGGAAAGTAATTTTTATGTTGCTTTTGCTAAACTTTCATTGTTTCTTAATATTTTCACTAATTATCTTTGGTTTTCTAAGAAGATAATCACATCTGAAAGTAATGGCATAATGGCATTTCATTCCAATATTATGTCTGTTATTTTATAGATGAAAAAGAAATCAAGGAATAGAGAGATTAAATTTGTCCATTTCTAGTACATGATAGATCTGGGATTTTAAGTATTCTTTGTCTAATTCCACAGTGTTTGCTTATGCTATACTGACAGTCAACTTGTTTTATTTTTATATTTTTTATTGATGTATAATATTTGTACATATTTTTGGGGACTGTGATATTTTGTTACACACACAAAATGTGTAACAATCTAGTCAGGGTATTTAGGGTATCTGTGACCTCGAATATTTATCATTTCTATGTGCTGGGAACATTTCACATGTTCTTTTCTAGGTATTTTGAAGTATACAATACTTTGTTGTTAACTCACCCTACATTGTTATTGAACAGTAACACTTATTCCTTCTATCTAACTGTATGTTTATACTCATTAACCAACTCTTCTTCATCCTGCCCCCCACACGCACAAGAGCTCTTCTCAGCTGTTGGTGACTGTCTATCATTCTATTCTTGACCTCCATTAGCTCCCACATATGAGTGAGAACATGAGATATTTATTTTTCTGTGCCTGACTTAATTTTACTTGACATAGTGACCTTCAGTTCTATCCATAGTGCTGAAAATGACAGGATTCATTCCTTTTCATGGCTAAGTAGTAGTCTATTGTGTATATATACCACATTTTCTTTATCCATTTGTCCACTGATGGATACTTACGTTGATTCCATGTTTTTGCTATTGTGAGTAGTGCTGTGATAAACATGGAGGTGCAGACTTTATTTTCCAGACACATTTATCAGTTCTCCAAGTTTTTATTTCACTGGGTATAATAGATGTGATATCCTTTGCAACTCTTTGAAAAAGGAAAAGAAAAGTGCATACATTTTGTAAGCCAATCCTGATATTTGAATAGAAACAACAGAAAAGATATATAATCGTTAAATTCCTGCAATAAAGACTAATTCTGCTATTCTAAAATTTTTATTTTACTCAAAGAGCCTAGTGGTTTGTTGGGTATATTGTTAAGTATTTGATGATTGATTAATGCATTGCCTTTTTTTTCACGATTTATTGCCCAATTTTCAAGAATTTATAGAAGGAAGATTCCACTATATCACTATAAATACACATGAAATTGATATATTGCTTATAAATATTAAAGCCTCTATAATCTGGATTATGGGAGGATTGAATAGAAATATGCAGCTTGTCTTCAGGTTTCTTTAATATTTTTTGTAGGCTGGTTGCCACGATGACTAATATGCTGCAACTATGCTCTCATGCATTAAATATCATGGAAATGTACATCTGCACTGGATTTCCCTCTTCCCCTTTGTTTCTTTGTTTCAAAAGTGCTGAGTTCTGCTACAAATTTTGGATGGGAATCAAATCTGGGAAGCTTTGGCAATGTTGCTGAAATGATATCCCAGTATATTATCCATTAGTGAAACAAATATAGAGGGCTGATTGATTTATGGAGTAATTTTGTGCATCATTACCCGTCTTGATTATATACAAATAGTTTTTTATTTTCACTATTTTGAAAGAATCATTTCATTTTTTATATGTTTATTTTGAAATCTGATATTTTACTTGGCAAATTAAATACTACAAAAGTTTTTTGTATGTGATCCTTCTGAAACCGAGGAAGGTATTTTCCAAATTTTTATTGTATTCTCTAAATATGCCATTTAACTAAAATGTATTTCCTTTTTCCTGACTGCCTCCTCTATAAATAACAAAAGTGATTTTTGTGTTGTCCAATCTAATCTAAACTGATGTGGCCATAATAATTTTTTAAAGCATATCTTTAAAAATTCTTCCAGACTCACAAAATTTTCTTATCACAGGGATGTTTTATGTTGCATTTTAGAGTTTAATTTTTAAACTATTCTTTAATTTTATGTGGGTGTTATCCCCAGGATGGAATTATAAAAGCTCCTCCTTCATTCAGCCTGTTCCTGGTGTGGTTGAAATCATTAACATCGACTGTGTGGCTGGGATGAGTCTAAGTTTCAAAAAGACAAGCTAGTTCTCTTTTTGGCATCAGCCACATATCCCTTGTCTCAGATAACTCATTGAATGAATGTTAAAATTAATAACAACCCTTGGCATTCTATACACATCTGGGTTTTGGTCCTATTTACTTTCATATATTAGGTGAAGCTAGAAAAGAGAAAACTAGACCCAAGGGATTTGTGTTTATGCAACACTCAGGAACTAATTTGGTTGATTCCTTGAAGTCTAAAGAAGTTGGTTAATGGGTAAAAAATACAGTTATATAGAAGGAATAAGTTCTAGCATTTGATATACAGTGGGGAAATTATAGTTAACAATAATTTATTGTATATATCAAAATAGCTAGAAGAATTGTAATGTTCCCAATACAAAGAAAAGATAAATGTTTGGGATGATGGCTATCCCAATCACCCTGACTGGATCACTACATGTTGTATAAAAATATCACATGCACCCCATAAATATGTATAATTATGATATAATAGGTCAATAAAAAATACAAAATGAAAAACAAAAAATCCCGAATCAGGTCAATGGAAACAACAAAGTCCAACCCATAATTGGTCATCAAGCAGACCTTAGCAGTGCAATCTTACTACTGAATTTTTCCCTTTACATCTCATTGGATTTGGCACTCAGCTGTAGTATATAACTTTATCTATATACAAAAGACAGTTGGTATTATTTTTCTAGACTATAAATGCATCCAAAAAGGTTGGATACTGTGTATACTTTTTTATCTATGATCTATAAAGCATGTATTATTATCAACAGTTCACTGATAACAAAGTAAGTCCAATGAAGTGAAAGGACTTGCCTAATATTATATGCGTGGGAAGTGACAGCCGTAATGAGAATGATGAGCACCTGATTCCAAAGCCTGTCCTTTTTTTCCCCATTTCACACCAGAGCTTTGACTACTAGTTTCCTCTTTGTGCTTGAACATCCAGCAGGTGACTTTCTTACTTTTTCTAAATATAAAATAAGATAAAAAGTCTGTGAGTGATATAAAAGAAAAAACATATGTAAATCTATGTCTGTCATATAAAGATATAACTTAGCGTCTTCTAAAAACCTTGTCAGAATGTTCTCAATTCTGGCAGTCTGAGTCACTGCCAAGAATAAAAATATGAGTTGCAGGCTTGATCTGTAGAGGTATCACAAAATGGCCTCAGGCTCAAATTAATGGATAGTGGCAAAGTAGAAACTTTTATTCATACTGTGTAGAATCAGACACATTCCAAAAGGGTCAGTAAATTCATTTGTTCTAAGTCAATAGCTTTCAAAGATTCCCAAACATTTTACCTTTAACTATATTTCTTGAAAGCATTCAATTTCTCGTTTATGTGAAATGAATGAATGTCCTAAAAAAATTATTTTTTCCATGGGCTAATCCATCAAATTTTACCTTAAAAGCTGGCAACTTTCTTCTCAGCCAGAATATACTTAGAGCATTTTGAGAACAGATAACCCAGACTGCAGTAACAGATAAGACAATCTGTGCAGCTCTCTTGGGAAGATATTTTATTACTTAGTAACCATCTGGATTGCGTCATTGTTGAGCCGAATGGACATCAATGTTTTTCTTAATTCTCACAAATTTTTGTGGAGGAACAGATATCACAAGGGTTGTAGGCTGATTATTTTGCATCATTTCAAGGTCAATGTGGCTTTGTACATCAAGGTACACAGCATCATGAGTCACTCAGATGTTTCCTAGTCATTGAACTCTGTTCCCCAAATACGTAAATGATTTTTGTAGTCATCAGTACACAAGGGATAGTATTTCCTCATTGTTTATATTTTTGCATTACCCCTAACATTTAACATTGTGTTTATTTTCTTTATATTTTTTATGCTTATTTGTCAATGATCAGCTTTGTGAAACATGCATACATTTGATTGTTAGTTGAATTTTAGACTCATTCTCTGTGAGGCAGTTGACTGTACTTGTGTGTGCACAGGGGCGTGGATATCTTGAGTTAAGAAGGTCATGAGCTACATTTTAGTTGATGTTTCACTTTTTCTTTTATTTTCTTTGTCATATATTAAAGCACAATCTCAGAATGTGTTCTAATTTCTCCAAATATAGGTAGACCAAACAAATCCTTTGTTGTTAAGACTGGAAGATGTTTATTAAAAGAGGTAGGTTGATTAAGTTTCTGTTCCTATGAAGGCAACTGTTTAATTCAACATTTGCCTTCTCTCCTTAGCAAATATTTTCTGCTTGCCTCTAATTTTTAACAAGTGTTCCAACAATTTTATGACAGTCATTGAACTACAGGGCACTACTTCACTGAAGCATTTTATGTGATAATGCTATCTCTTGAAAATAAGCCTTTCTCTTTTTTAAAAAAAAACCTTTGGTCCTTACCAATCTAGCAAATACATTATGACAGTAAAATACTATATGAAAGAGTTATAACATTCCATTGCCATTTGACATCTTTGTTTGCTGATAAATGCTAAGAGGGAAAAAAAATCCTATCTCTTATCCCATAAGAGAAAAGATAATATAGTGTTATCAGGCTGTAATATGTGATTAGAAATAAAGCATTACTTTTATTTTAAAACTTAAAAAACACTTTCAGAAGAGAAGCTAAGAAGGTAGAATTTTCTTTGAACATTTGTGTAATAATGTCTTTGAAAATAGAAGAAATCTAACTAATTATTAATATATACATGAACATTTCTATAATATTTAGCAATATGCTCCATAATCACTGGGCTACTAATGTAATAGCAGTCAAGGTAAGTGGAAGAGTGAGGATAGAAGTATGAACCCTGGGGGTCCTAAATCTAGCTCACTTTCATGCCCCAAATCAGCTTTTCTCTGGATCATGTTTTTTCTCAATCCATTAAAAAAAAACTGTAACTTCTTAATGTTGTTTATTGTTGATTCTTGTTAACACACTTGAAGCAGAGGCAAAAGACAGTCTGGGTAAAAATCACATCATCTCTCTCATTTCATATGTCTTTTACATAGGAAGTAAAAAAAGAAGAGATATTTTATCTTTAAACTGAGAAAGCTGAAGATTCTTTTCAAGTATGGTTTCAACAGTAAGTAAGGGCTATCTCAGTCCTTTAACGATGATGAAATTGAATTGGTATTATCAAGAAATGTACTGACATATTTTTCTACTTACCAAATGCTAGGAAAACACTCAGCACTGTGCCACCATCCAAATTCTCTCTGACGGCTATCTAAAATAAGCAATGGACGGAGAATTGCCACTCTGGGGGAGCACTGTGTACTGGAGAGGATCCAAGAACAGCCACCTACTGTCCACAATTACACTTATTACAAAAATGGCTATTTCAGACCTAGCAACAATTTTGATTTTAACATCACCTTTCACATTGAACAATCTCCCTGAGAAAGTGCTGGCAATAATAATTAAAGCATGTTTTCAATCATGCCCATGTTAAGTGATGTGAGAATTATACCCCACAGGTCTTGCTGCACCATGTATACATTTGATATAGGGAAAGAAAAGAAATGGTATGACGTCTTGAGGACCTTTTGGGAGTGGAATGAAGGGAGGTATAGATGCTGTGTGAACATTTCAGAGTAGGGAGGCAATTTAGTTTGGTAGTTAAAGGTAGGTATGACTTTGAAATTAGGCAGCCTGAAGCCAGTGACTGCCATATATTAATAGAAGAAGTTGTGCAAGTTACTTATTCTCTCATGATCTCGGTTTATTCAATTGTGGATTGGCCTTATAAGAGTTACCCATCAAATTAGAACATAGTGAAGATAAATGGGGTTGTGCATATAGATGGGATACTTGTGCAGCAAGGACTCTCAGCACCCTCATCATCATTATCATCATTGTGATTGTCATTTTTATCATCATCATGGAGACATCTACACGTTCATTTTGAATGCTGGATTCAAGAAGGGTAAATCCCATTTATGTAGCCTCAGTTCAGAAGACCGCCAGAAAAATACTGTATTTTGGGTTCTTGATTTTAGTATATATACCTGTCAGATATGTATATTGATTCTTAACCTTGACAATTATGGTGGACTCTAGTTGGTCAGTTGTTTTTAACAAGGAACTTTAGAAAACAAAAAAGAAATTCATTGATTCTTCCCAAATATGATTTATGAGGTATATTCAATGTATGAACACAAGCAAATGTTTGGGTTGATCTTACAGACATTTCCTTTTTTTTTTTTTTTTTAACAAAATAATTAAGATCTGAAGAATAACTCTTTTGGTGATTTTTAAGAAACTTTTAGGCTGAACAGGATGATTGGTAGCAAGCAGAACTTTTGGCACCTCCCACAAAATGGTACTTCATTCATGACCTCTTTGCTTATGCCTAAAATGTTAGATGGAAATACAGCAGAAGTCAAACCAGACTTCAAAGTCTCTCACTCTTTCCTCATTTTTCAAACATTTTCAATATGTTTCATGCTCCACAGCTTTAGGCCTTGGTGTCTATAAATTATACTCAAAAGTTTTACTTCTTATAAGGAAATGATAAAGATGAAATTATGATCACAGCTGAAATCAAAGCTTTGATATTGTTTCTCTAGCAAAAAACAGAATGAAACAAATCCCCCAAATGGGAACAAAAAGATACCCTGCCCTTTTCTAACTTTTGTATTTTCTGTCTTCAACTTGTTTACTGTTTATTTGTTGTCTAAGCAGCTGTCTAAAGTTAGAACAAACAATTTGAACTTTCATATTATTTTTGATTCTTGGTCATTGGCCTTATATTCTCTTGGTTTTCAGCAAATGTATTTTTTATTACAAAAATTTATTTGACTTAATTATATTTTATCTCTAGAAATACTCTATAAAATAATATATTTTATTATGGAAATATAATGGTTTATGAGAGAACATTTCCAAAATAGACTTTATGTCAATAGGGCAGATTGAGCTGAGAAAACTCCCTTTTCACTTCAAACCATAAATCATGTTGACCACCAGGCTAAAATAATATATAAGTAGGGTAGTAGAGGATATCATAAAGTATTCTAAGATTCTTTAGTTATTCAGGAGGAGAATAGAGATATTGGTTAACTTTAAATCTTGTTAAATATCCATGTTAAAAATTTAAAGCTAGTTACTAAAAGAATAGAAATAGAGTACATAATTTCTAAATAAGTGGGTGGTTCAAAAGATTAAAAAAGAAAACTGGCAATCTCAACCCAACAGATAGCAGAAAAAGAGAAAATATAAATTAAAAATGGCAAATAGAAGATAAAAATGACAGAAAAGGTAAAGTGTACCATAAATTAGATTACACAAGAAAGAAAATTAAATTATATAGTGTACAAGAGATATACATAAAGGAATACAACTCAGAAATATTGAAACTATAGAAATAAAAAATCCAGTAAGCAAATACTAAGCCAAAGAAAGCTACTTCTATGGTATTATTAATATCAGACAAAATTGAATTTAATGCAAAATCATTAATAGGGATGGTGTCAGTACCAAATGGCAAGAGGAATATTTTATCAAAAGTATAAAATAATCATACACTTATGTGCAATGAAAACATAGCCTCAAATTATAGAAGACAAATGTTTACCATATTTCAAGGAAAAACTTTCAAATTGTAATTATAGTAGAAGGTTTTTTTATACTTCTCTCATTAGGCAAAATTAGTACAGAAACTTCTATTTGAAAAACTCATTATCAAACTTGATTTAAGAGATATATATGAAATATCTTAAGGAATTCAGAAGAATTGATAAATATTCAAGTGAAGTTAGAAAAATAATATTAGTGAAAAGAAAATTTAAATATAACTCATTATTTCATCATCCATACATAAATTATTATCTGATATGTAGATATCAGTATTTTTATGATATTTGTGACAAAGATTGCTAAATGTTCCCAGAATCCATTCTCCTCTTCTCCGTCTTCCCTTTAGTAATAGACCACCACTCCCTTCTCAAGTTTTAAATGGGCACATGGCTTCCCCAATAGAGACTACAGCTTCCTATGCAGCTTTGGTCTTGGTGTGAATTAGGTGAGCTAGTTGATGAACTGTAAGAGATTTAGCCATGCAGATGCAGGCAGTGTCTAAGTAGTACCCTAGTTAGGCATCTATGAGCAAACATAGCCTGAAACAGTGTTGGAGAGAGAGAGAGTGTGTGTGTGCGTTTTTCTGAGGTGAGGGTTTATAACTTTCATCAGACCTGTGAACCCCTATTTTAAAAAATTAAAATTAAAACCTGTGCCTTAAAGGATCATGGAGTGTCAAGACAGAATAAATATCTGGGTTTCTGGAGAAATTCATGGGGCCCCGTTGCCTAAATGTCCTCGTCTGCTTGGATATTACAGGAATGAAAAAATAATCTCTACTTTGTTTAAATCATTGTGTTGAGATTTCTTTGTTATAGCAGTATAATTTATATTCTTACAAATACAGATTTTTTAATTTAAAAATATGATCATGAACCTACATTTTAGAATCTGATTTTAAAATTAATAAAACATAAACAGTTTTCTATGCCCTTAGGATGTTTTAAATCATTTTGCATACTATTTCATTATTATATGGATTGGCCATAATCTAAAGATTTCCCTTATGTTTGATTCATAGGCGTTTTTAATTTTTCTCTGTGGTAAACATTGTTTTTTCATAGCTGATATTTACTTATTTATTTATTTCAAAATATTAAGGAGGTACAAATGTTTTTGTTACCTGGATACCTTTTATAATGCTTCAGTTGGGGCTTTTAGTGTTCCTATCACCTGAATAGTGTTCATTGTACCTGATAGGTAAATTTTTATCCCTCCTCCCCCTTCTTGATTTCCAATAACTGTTACATCTCTTTGTGCCCACATGTACTCATCGATTAGCTCCCAGTTATTAGAGAGTATGTGTGGTGTTTGTTTTTCCATTGCTGAGATATTTAGGATAATGATCTCCTATTCCATCCAGGTTGCTGCAAAAGACATTATTTCATTTCTTTTTATGGCTCAGCAGTACTCCATGGTATATATACGCACCATATTTTGTTAATCCACTCATGAATTGATGGGCACTTAGATTGATTCCACATCTTTGCAACTGTGAATTGTGCTGCCATAAATATTCGAGTGCACATGTCTTTTTGATAGAAAGACTGTTTTTTTCCTTTGGATAGATACTCAGTAGTTGTATTGTGGGTTTGAATGGTAGGTCTACTTTTAGTTCTTTGAAGTTCCATACTGTTTCCATAGAAGTTGTACTAATTTGCAGTCCCACTAACTGTGTGTAAGTGTTCCTTTCTCTCTGCATTCACATCAGTATCTACTGGTAAGCCTTGTTGAGTTTATAAACATTGCTGAATTTCTAAATCATTGTTTACATTTGTGATTATTTATTAAGAATAAATATATAGAAGCAAAATGGCATTTTGATTAGTTTTAAACCTGTTGTTTATTTCTTTCATTATATGTTCATATTACTGGAGAATCTGTTACGTAACTGGTAGTTTCATCCCATAGCTATATTTGTGAGCATAGAACTAGATTTGTTCTGATTTACACTGAGATGTTCACCCTACTCCATCAGTGAATTTAATGGAAAACTGGTAGAAGAACTGCAACTATATAACATAATAATTTCCCTATGAACTCAGAAAAGTGAAACCACAACATATTTTCCCTCAGAAATGAATTAATGTCATTTTCTTGATCTGACTCATTATATTATACAATGTTCTTATTACCTTGTTGTCTTTAATATTTTACATTTAAAGTTAAGATTTTCTTTTACCATGACATTTTATAGAAATATAGCTATTTCTTTATGATTGCATAATTATTTAGGAACAGGAAATGTAGACACACTTATAAATTTATCTCCTTTTATAATTAATTGGGAAATATTGAAATAATAATTTTTTGCCATATATTTAGTTAGGGAAACATATCTCCTCTGAGTATATATCCAAAAAAGTAAAATCAATATCTTGAAGAGATATCTGCACCCCCATGTTCATTGCAGCATTATTCACAATAGCCAAGATATGAGACAACATAAGTGTTCATAAATGATAAATAGATAAAAAAATTGGGGTACATACACACATACACACACATGCAATGGAATATTTTTCAGCCATAAAAAAGAAGGAAATCCTGCCATTTGTAACAACATATATGAACTTGGAGGTCTTTATGCTAAATGAAGTAAGCCAAATGCAGAAAGGCAAATATTGTATAATCTCACTTATATGTGGAATCAAAAAAGTCCAATTTATAGAAGCAGAGAGTAGAACAGGGGTTGCCAAGGCCCAGGAGATGGAGGAAATGAGGTAAAACGGAAATTTAGACCAACATGGATCACCAAATAGCAGAGAGAGTATGAGATTTGGTGTCCTGATTGACTGTTTAGGCCATAGTTCTGGCACATTGTATAATTTGGTGAAAGTCAGTGAAACTTTCAGAGCTTCAGTTACATTATCCTTACTTTTATTTTTATATTCTTACAATCAGGCAAAGACACCCTGCTGTAACTACCTCTTGGGTCATTGACATTTTCCAATATAATAATGAAAATGAAAATAAATTTAATCTCATTATGATCCTTGTTCCTCTGGGAATCTTAATTCTCTCCAGTTACATATCCAAGTCCTTGATCTTACTGTCTTTTAATTGACAGCCTCTCTTAAAAATATTTCCATTTAAATATTGAAGTCTGAGAAATCTTGTGGTTCTGAGGAAGTAAATTGCCATGGTGAAATTTCAGGCACCTTAACAGGATAAATCACTTCACCTTATGCTCTTCCCACCTGTATAATTAAAGGGATCACAAATTGGTTGCACAGCAGAATCACCTGATGAGCTTTCAAAACTGTAAATTCCTGGTCCCCATCCCAGACCTATCAAATTAGAATCATAGAAAATAATTATGGAAGGTAGAAACATTTAAAATGAGTAATAAAAAGGATGCAGCTCTAATCATAATTAGAGACATAGATTTTGCCTATAAAACACTAGAATTACATAGTGCCAATTTTTAAAAGCACTCTAGATTATGTGGATGCACCATTCCCAATTCCTTTGTCCAATTTCCACTTAAGGCTGTAGTGCCTAACTTCAAATTGGAACTGGTCTGTCGCCTAGTACACATCATACACTCTTAGGTATGATGTCTTTATTAAGAAGAGTAATGATATTTATAGCAATAATAATAGAAAATAATAATAGTAAACACATTTAATCAGTCAAATGTGGCTATCTTTGGGATAATAGGGTGGGATATGATATTGGATTACATTATATAATAACTCCCTTGGTTTATAAGACAAAATGGCTGAACATTGTCAGACTTGATATTAAAGGACCCAAATAGACTTTTCCTCAAAGTGTAACTCAGAAAGATTTTCGTGGCTTCTATTAGTAATTTGGAATTTTAAGCCTACTTATGACTTAATTGTTATGTGTAATGATATAAATAAAAAACTTGAGAAAATGGAACATACAGAGTTGAAATCATTATTTAGTGCTTTAGAACACAAATTTAGCTGTTAGTGAATTGAGACTAAGAAACGATTGACCTTTAGAGGACTATGCAGACATAGTCAAAATGTGTAGACATTAGTCCTTACACTAGGTATTATTATTTAGCAAAGCATGGTTCATTTTTCTCTATTCTTCCAGGTTTACTCTAAATTTTAACAGGAAAAGCAGACGGCATCTTAAAAAAATAATAAAGTTTATCTTTAATGGGGGTACTGGTTAAAAGAACAGCATTAGAACAGAAAAGGGTTTTTTCTGATTTTATTCATTTCAGATTTAAAAAATCATTTATTTGGAAAAAGTGCTTTATGGGATATTTGTTAGTTAAAAATGGTGGTGAGCTTGTGCCTGACATAAATATCACAAGGCTCGAGAAAAATATTTTAATTTTGAAATTTCAAATGGATTTCATAATTACCTCAGGCACTTTTCTGTCTGAGTATAGCAGTAACAGTGCTACTCCCAGAACATACTGATGATAAAGTAAAATCACTCCTCTCATTAAAGGAAAGGAAGTGCAGATGGCCATTATTAATGATGAGGATGGGGGCAATAATAATGAAAGCTCTGAAGCTTAACAATAAGTATTAAAATGGCTGTAGAATTAGTCATGCCAGAGACATAGATTATATCCACATAAACCAAACATCAGAAAAAGAATAGGAACAAAACCATTCATTATTGATTGTTTTGACCACATCATACCATCTGGGTAATTGACCTTGTCATTTTCGTGACAATTCGAAATCAGCGAGTTTGATTTAGGAATACCTACTCCTATTTTACAACTTTTCCTCTCTGTTAAGATAATAAAAAAAGGCCGGGCGCGGTGGCTCACGCCTGTAATCCTAGCACTCTGGGAGGCCGAGGTGGGCGGATCGTTTGAGCTCAGGAGTTCGAGACCAGCCTGAGCAATGAGCGAGACCCCACCTCTACTAAAAAATAGAAAGAAATTATATGAACAGCTAAAAATATATATAGAAAAAATTAGCCGGGCATGGTGGCACATGCCTGTAATCCCAGCTACTCGGGAGGCTGAGACAGGAGGATCGCTTGAGCTCAGGAGTTTGAGGTTGCTGTGAGCTAGGCTGACGCCACGGCACTCACGCTAGCCTGGGCAACAGAGTGAGACTCTGTCTCAAAAAAAAAAAAAAAAAAAAAAAAAAAAAAAGATAATAAAAAAAAATGACTATCTGTTGATGTAATTTCTCACAGAAATGAGGCTTAATTGGAATTCTTAAGAGAAAATTAACATAAAAATACAATAGATAATCTTCAACTTAATAGATAATTTAAACTGCAGTTTTTTGGAAAAAAGAAATTAAGGCAGAGGGCTGACAGCCCATGATTTCTTGGCCACAGCACTTTTACTAATATCGAGGTGAACTTACTAAAACAAAGCAGAACAAAGAACACCAGTAAAAACAATCTACATTATTTTCCCAACTAGGTAGATGCTTTTGTCATTATTATTATTTCGAAAATTATATTTGCTATCTCATGTGTATGATGCTTCTGTCAGCATCGTCTGGACCAAGTAACCCAAATTCCCACCGCTTTAATGCATATTTGCACAGTCAGTTGGTGTTCTCACAGAACCATGAAGCTGCACATTAGGTCCTAAAAATATCCAGATGCAAAGCAATAAAAATGTTGAAACATTAAGAGAATAGAGGAAGTGTTTTTATTTTATAAATGTAATTAGAACAAGCTGAATTTATCCCAAAGAGCACAAAGCAGACTTTGTAAAAATATAAAAATAAATTAAAATTTTAAAATGGCATATAATGGGGAAATGTATTCTTTTTACTGTTAAACTTCCTTTGAAAATTAAATATTCTATATCAGATCATCAATAAAAATATAGGTTTAGGTGTGTCTGTTATGTAATGTTGTAGGTGAATACTTTGCCTACCACCTATATGTATTAATATTAATAAAAGTACAGTATGGTTTTACACTGCAAAACCAAGCCAATTGAAAAAAAAAACCCTCAGAATCTGACATTTCCCTTCAGAGTGTGTAAATCTTTTTAATAAAGTCAAGATGACAGCAGAAAAGAAAAAATCATTAATGTCATTACTGGTGTAAATTCTCCCCTTTCTGGATGGTAACGTACAAATTAGGATCATTCCAACAAAAAGGTTTGAAAAATCTCAAACATTTAATTCACCTTTTGAATGGCAGTTAATTCTACTTTGCCTTTACAGGAGCCCCTGTGGTTTCTCTCACAGAAACCTTGGTTAGCGTGTCTGTGATGCTGCTGTAAGTCAATGGTCCTCTAAGGGTGGCTCCCAGAGCAGCAGCATCAACATCCCTAGGGGCTTATAAGAAATGCAGATTCTCTGCTCTGCCCCAGACCTACGGAACCAGAAACTCTGGAGGTGGAGTCCAGCAAGCTGTGGCTTCACAGCTCTTCAGGTGATTCTGATGCAGTCTCAAGTTTGAGAACAGCTGTTCATGTTGAAGAAGGTAACAGGTAAAGATCCACAATCATTGCAGAGCTAATGAACCTTTTCAGCTGGAAGGGATCTCAAACTTAAATGTCTTCCTTTTACAGATGAGGAAATTGCAGCCGCCTAGAAGCCGGGTGTCCTTACCTTAGGTACAGGTACTGTGTTGTTCCCTGCCACAATGAATCCCAAGCCCCATGATACCTTCTTTGGTACTGTAAATACTATTGACATTTAAAGGTGCCTAACCGTGAGATTGTCTCTTATAATCTGTTAAAATATTCTTTTGTTTCCGTTTGAAATTCCTAAAATGGCTCACCCATCATTCTTTGTGCCATAATTTTTTAATTTCAAAATATTAAGGGGGAACAAATGTTTTTGTTACATGGATACACTGTATAATGCTGAAGTCAGGGCTTTCGGTGTGCCGGCTACCAGGACAGTGTTCATTGTACCTGATAGGTAGATTTTTGTCCCTCATCCTCCTTTCATCTTCCCCTTTTTTAGTTTCCAAAGTCCTTTACATCTTTTTGTGCCCATGTGCACCCATCGTTTAGTTCCCACTTAGTGAGAACATGCGGTGTTTAGTTTTCCATTCTTAAGTTACTTCGCTTAAGATAATGATCTCTAGTTCAACCCAAGTTGCTGCAAATGACATTTTATTCCTTTTTATGGCTCCTTTTATAGTACTCCATGGTATATATATACCACATTTTCTTTACCTACATATAAAATATTCTTTAATTTAGGCAGAAAATTCTCAACTAATTACATGTATCCACTATAATGGAAATGGATATTTTGATACAGTAAATATTTTTAATCATATAATTTAATTGTTTTAAAAAGAGAACCTGTATGATTTTTTTTTTTTTTTTTTGGCAACTTGCTATCATTCAAGTCTGCTGTTAAGAATATAGGCTATTAAATAAAAACATAACATGAACCACAAAAGTGATTTTAAATATTCTAGTGGCCACATTTAAAAAGGTAAAAAGAAATGGATGGTAAAGTTGGTATTTTATTTAACCCAATTATTCAAACTATTATTTCAAAACAATTTTTTGTACTAAGTCTTAAAAATCCAGAGTGTAGTTTACACCTACAGCACATCTCAATTCAGATGGCCACGTTTTGAGTCTCAATAGTCACACATAACTATTGGCTATCACATTAGACAGCACAGGCATAGAGCTTTCTGCTTTAAACTAGTGCTGCCACATGCCAGTTGTGTGATTTAGAGGCTTCACCAATGTTCAATTTCCCATTCTATAAAATGAGAATAATAAAATTTTACTACATTGTGTTGGCATGAAGAATAAAGAAATTCTCTAGGTAAAGCAGTCTTCAAGCTACTTGGCAAATAGTAAGCTCTCAGTAAAAGTTGGTTTTGTTATTGTTGTATTACTAAGAAAGGGCTAATGACGTAACAAGTTGTTTTGAGGAGATTAGAAATATTTTCTTACAAATGGAAGAGATCAATTTTTGGTCACAGGTTGATCTTTTAATAAAAGAACGTGGGACCCATATTATACCTTTAATATGGCATATTGTAAGAACATTTGAAATGAAAGAGATTATTGGATGCTCCAGTGGAAAATATGGATTGTTTGGATTAGAGCACAGCTGACTTAGCTAGCTTGGATTGCTGTTACAAGATACCATAAACTGGATGGGTTATAAACAACAGAAATTAATTTTTCACAGTTCTGGAGGTGGGAAGTCTGAGATCAGGGTTCCAGTACTGGGGTTCTGGAGGTGTTGCTGAATGCAAGTTCTTCTGCCCGCCACCCAAGTGCCCGACACAAGAGGCAAGTGTTGGTGAAGGAAAGGTGGTTTATTCAAGTGCAGGAGCCTGAGGAGATGGCAGACTAGTCTCAAAAACCAACACCTCTCTGCTCACTGAGCAACTTATAAAAGGAAGGGATAAAGAGGGGTGGTGGCAGAAAGCAAACTTTGTACAAGTCATGATGACTTGCTTGATGGTTATCAGCAAACAATAGGTCGTTCTGGTGGATCTTGCCATAAACGGTCTCAGAATGGCCTATTCTGGACTCTTGATCTGTTTTTCCTCAAGTTTGTTTTCTATATTTCTTCCCAGCAGCTGTGTAAATAAGTAGCAGGGTTATTCTAAACTTTTAAGACAAAACAAGCATACTGGAAGCAAAATGGCTTCCCTTTAGTTAGCCTAGTACTACTGTAGCCTGAATGGCTCTTGGGGTGTACTTACAGGGAAAATTCTTTTCAGAGTTGTAAATGGCTGAATTTTCCTTGCATTTTCACATGATAAAAAGAGAGACCTCTAGGGTCCCTTTTAAAAAGAACACTAATCCCATTACTGAGGGCTCCACCATCATGACCTAATTACCTCTCAAAGGCCCCACACTTAAATACTATCACATTGGAATCGGGTTTCAACATATGAATTTTGGAGGGACACAAACTTTCAGTTCACTGCAATATCCTTCCAGGTTATCTAAGTCTAGCCTTTCATTGCCTTTGAGCTATTTTACAACTCTGCAAATTGTAGATTACTGATAGCAATGCAAAATAATTCTTGTTCTTAGACATGCAAATAAATTCTGTCTAGTGGAGGTTCAATTGACTTTCCTTCCTTCTCCTCCCATGGAAAAAGCCAGTTTTGCATCCATTTGTAAATTAATTTCAACATTTCTTTACCGAGGAAAGTTTACTCTATATAAATTTGTGCTTGTTTGACGTCTCCTTTGAACAGTTGTAACATCTGCCTGATTCCCTTATTAATAATTAGTTAAATAAAATATTTAATCATGTTCATTTTATATCTCCATGAGAGTCATGGTTTTACCCCTTTTGTACAATTATCCTTTAACATATTTATCTAGGATTATATTATCAGATTTATAAGAATCACCCTGAACTCCATAAACATTCAGTAAACTTGATTTTGGTTATGAATAGACATGATTAGAATCTTTTCTGTGAAAGGCTCTGAGGTTTGGAGACACAAATAGTGTACCATCTTTGCCTTTGAAGATAGAACAGAGGGAGAGAGAGGTGAAGAAATAATAAAAAAGTAAAGTATCTCAACATTGGTATGCACAAGTTGCTGGAAGTCATTGTCTGGCAGAATGATGGGTAGAGGAGTTTGGGAGATGCTTAACTTGAGGCAGATATTTTTTAAGCTAGTGTTAAAGCTGAAAAGGAAATCTTAGGGTAGAAAAGTGAGAGAAAGGTCATTTTAGGCCCATGATGTGGTACATGTGAAGCTTGCATTTCTTCTCTATCTCTGAATTTGTACCTGAATTGCTTAATTAAGAAAATGCCTCTGTAAGACTCTTTTGCTTTTATGGCCTAAATGCATAAATCTGACAAGTGCCTACAACCTTTTATAGCAATTCAAAACTATTAGGGCTATTTCCTCTGACTTGCATCAAGCTGAATAAACACACTCTGTTGAAGTGGAAACTTGTTATGCTGCCTTTCTCTGCCTTTCAAAATAATCAAAGCAGGGTTCTTGAAGCCTGAGTGTCTCACCTGTGCCTCCTAATGGCTCATTTATTTTGTTTATCCTGCTTTTGGGAAAATCAGAGGTAGCTTGACATTTGCATCGCTAATCAATTGCTTTCAAATTGCGTTGGTACTTCACTTGGTTGAGATTGGCAACTTGCATTTGAACAGGGCCATCTGGTCATTGCTGTTAGGAATACCTACCTTTAAAGAGTCATATTTTAACATAAGGGATATATACATATGTCAGATCTTTGTACACATCTGTAGAGTTTTTTCCTCCATTTTATGTTCTTCTGGTACCAGGTCTGTAGGATAATTTATTTGTATTTTGCATTGCTTGGTTAGTTATTCTGCTTGGATTCTTGATTTCAATCTCTGACATCAAGAGGGGACTTATCATCTAACTAATTACTCAAGCAGGAAATCTAAGGTACTATTTTTAATTTTCTTTCCATTTTCTCCCTTATTCAATGAGCCACCAAATCTAATTGATTACAACTTTGGTCAGTCTCCTAAATTAGCTCTCTTCTCTTTATTCCTAAGGCCTGTGACCTTAATTTATCCCTTCATCATCATTCACATAGATATTAATTTATTAACTATTCCCATTATCATTAGTCCTTCTCTTCTCCAACATGTGCAAACCTGTGCTTCCCAATTATTTTTACTTCATGGCCCATGTAGAAAATAAATGTGTGAAACACACTGGGATAGACAGAGGCTGCTCATATTTGGAGGCTACTGGTCCAGGAGGCTCCATGCATTCTGGGGACTGAGGGAGAATACATATTTTAAAACACCACCCTGTGGGCAAAACAGCATGTTGCTATATACTGATTGGGAAGTTTTACTATAAACTAACTCCAAGTTAATTATTTAATTACATTTCTACTGTATACATTTTAGAATCCTACACTGAATCCTCATTGCTAACAGGATAAAATTCAGAGTTGTCATTTTATTTTTTTCTTATTTTATTATTTTTAATTGATACATAATATTAACAATTGTACATATTTATGGGGCACACAGCAGTGTTTCAATACATGTAATGTTGTTACCAAAAGTTTGGCACTTGTTCCCAAGGCCATTTCAAAGGAACGAGGATGAGTGGTTTGAGGAAAAAGAAAGAGAGTTTATTAATTTGCTGGCAAATGAGGAGGATGTCAGACTCTCATCTTAAAGTAACAATGTCGTATCTATAAGTAGAAATACAGAACTTTTAAAGATAGTTTTCAGCTTTGGGCTATTTCTGTTTAACTATAGCATCTCCTGTGAAGACAATCTTGTGATTTATGCCTGGGAAATTCTATTGAGCCATTTCCTGTGGTACAAAAAACAAAGAACACTCCCCTGCCCCTCTGATTTCTGGCCTTGGGCAGGAATGCAGGTTTTAATTCCCAAAAAGGGTGGTGGTGGGGTTTAAAAAGACAACTCATAAAACATTTTGTCCTTTTTCAGGCTGTTCCCTCTGTTACAATGTATAATGATCAGATCAGGGTAATTTTCATATCCATCATCTCAAACCCTTATCATTTCTTTGTGTTGGGAATACTCGATATCCTTCTTCTAGGTATTTGAAACTGTAGATTATTGTTAACTACAGTCATCCTACAGTGATATAGAACACTAGAACTTATTTCTCCTATCTAGCTATAATTTTATATCCTTTAACAAATCTCTCCCTACCTGCCCCTCTTCTCTCTATCTTTCCCAGCATCTAGTATACTTCGTTCCACTTTTTATTTCTATGAAATCAACTTTTAAGAAATTTGACATATGAGTGAGAACATTTGGTGTTCTGTCCCTAGCTTATTTCACTTAACAAGATGCCTTCCAGTTCCATCCATGTTGCCACAAATGACAGGATCTCATTCTTTTTAATAGCTGAATAGTATTCCATTATATACAAATATCACATTTTCATTATACTTTCATCTGTTGTTGGATATCTAGGTTGATTCCAATCTTGCCTGTTGTGAATAGTGTTACAATAAACATGGGTATACTTATGTCTCTTTGATATACTAATTTTCCTTCCTTTGAATGAATGCCCAGTGTGGGATTGCTGAATCACAAGTCTATTTGTAGTTTGTTGAGAAACCTCCATACTGTTCTTCATAGTGGCTGTACTAGTTTACAGTCCCACCAACAGTGTATAAGAGTTTTTTTTCCTCCACATTCTTGCCAGCATTTGTTATTTTTTGTCTTTTTGATAATTGCCATCCTAACTGGGGTGAGATGATATCTCATTGGGGTTTTGATTTGGATTTCCCTGATGATCAATGATGTGAGCATTTTAAATATATATTTTTTAAATACATTTGTATGTCTGTTGAGAAATGTCTGATCTCATTTGCCCATTTTTGTTGGAATAATTAGCTTTGGGCATCAGAAAATTATTTTAATCAACATCTCCATAATCTAAAATTGAAAAACAATTTAACTCCAAAAACACATACACGAGTACTAAATGACAAGATGTTCAGATAAGAAAAGTGAGTTGGTTGAGAATAGAAAAAAATGGAAGAGAAAAATAAAGCTATTATTACAGATATGAAAACCTAAGTAGAAACAATATAAAAATATAATCATAATCAACAATTATTTATTGATGCTTTATAAAGTGACAGTGACTGGTCTGATACATATTAACTGGGTTAATCTTTATAATGACCTTACAAGGGAAATACTATTATTGTCATCATACAGATGAGGAAAATTAAGCCCGGAAATTAAGTAACCTGATGAAAAAACAAGCCAAGTATGGTTCATAGAATATAATTATGAAAAAACATTAAAAAATAAATAGAAGGGAATAAAAAGGAAAAATGACTGATAAAAGTAAAAAACTGTTAATGGTCTGAGATTTTACCTTTCTTACAAGTTAACAGGTAGGTCAGCCTGTCATAGTTTTGTGGATGCTGGTAGAAGACACAAGATTATTGGCTCAGAAACAAAGAACTTAATTCCCTACAGGATAGCAAGCAGCATGACCTTCATGTTTGTTACGCTGACCCTTATAGGGGAAAAAAAAGTTTTTCCCTCTATGCTCCTAGGATCTATGGCCTGGATCCATGAATTAAACTGATAAAAGATAGATTAAGAAGAAAAAAAAAAACTCCTATAAATTTAACTATAAACACATGCATGGGGATTCACAAATAAATGAGATGGAAGGAGGCAGTGGGAATCTGGGAACTTGGAATCTGGAAACTGGAATCTAGGCTAGATAAATGAAAAAGGGTTTTGAGCTTTTGGGTCAAAGGGGAGGAGGAAGGAATAACTTATGGGAAGATGAGAGGAGGAGATGTATGATAAATGAGGATTGCTTAATAAGGTTTTTTATGCAGATTAAAGTCTTATTCACTAAAAAGAGTTGTTGAGGTCATACTTCTCCTTCCTGGTATGGTATGGGAGAGACAGAGACCTTTATAAGTGGAAATTTCCTTTATTAATGTAAATTTTCTTTACAGAAGGAAAACTTATGCTCTGTTTTTCTTACATCTGCTGTTCCTCAATTTCCTTCAGCTCAGGATAATTCTTATGCGAGCAAGGTATATTTTAGTATATCCCCAAGTCCTACGGAGGTGGTAGAGTGGCTCAGACGGATGTTGTGCATGCTTTAAATTTACATCACATCTGAGGAATACTGAACTTAACTAACCCTAATCTTTTAAAATAGGAAATAACCAAATCTGCTCCAGAGGGCAGATATATATATATATATATATATGTACACACACACACATATACATACATACATATATAAAATATAAATATACATAAAAATTGTGGCAGCAGACACATATTCTCAAATACATAATACTCCATGGGTTCTTTAAAAAAAAAATTCTAAAAGCTACATAATTAAATCTATCCCAACAAGTGATGGATCAACATAGAGTAGGCAATGTGACATTGCATGTTTTTTGACGTGATGCAATATAAAGAATACAAGATCACTTATGAAATTTTCTTACACAATGTTTAATCTGAACCAAGTCAACTGTTTAGGAATAAACTATTGGTATACAGGGAATAGAATAGAAGTTTAAATGACATTCAGAAGAGATAATTGGGAAAGTCCAGAAACTGGGAAATTCTATCGACAACTGACAGGTATCTTTAAAACATCAATATTATTAAGGCAAATCATGGTTATTTTTAGAATAAAAGAGATTTAAGAGACCTGACACAATGCATGAACCTGAATTTTTTTATTCCAATAATTTTTTTTAATTTCAAAAAATTTAGTTTATTTCAAAACTTACAAGTGGTTTTTCAATACATGGATGAATCGTATAGTGGTGAACTCAGGGATTTTAGTGTACCCGTCACCCAAATTATATATATTGTACCCAATAGGTAATTTTTGATCCCTTATCCCTCACTCTCACCCCTTTGGAGTATCCAAATTCTATTTTGCCACTCTGTATGACCATGTATAATTATCACTTAGGTCCCACTTACAAGTGAGTACATGCAGTATTTGTTCTGTTCCTGAAATACTTCACTTAAGATAATGGCTTTCTAATTCCATCCAGACATTATTTCATTCATTTTTATGGCTGAGAAGTATTACATGGCATATATATACCATATTTTCTTAATCCACTCCTTCTTAGGCTGATTCCGTATCTTTGCAATTGTGAATTGTGCTGCAATAAACATACAAGTGCATGTGTCTTTTTAATACATTGACTTCTTTTCCTTTGTGTAGATAGGCAGAAGTGAGATTGCAGGATTGAATGGTAGGTCTACTTTTAGTTTTTTGAGGACTATCCATACTGTTTTCCATAGTGGTTGTACCAATTTACATCTCACCAACAATGTATAACTGTTCCCTTTTACTGCATCCATGAAAACATCTAATGTTTTTTGACTTTATAAGAATGGCCATTCTGACAGGGGTAAGGTGATATCTCATTGTGGTTTTAATTTGCATTTCCCTGATGATTAGTGACATTGAGCATTTTTTCATATATTTGTTGGCTGTTTGTATATCATCTTTGGAAAATATCTGTTCATGTCTTTTGCACACTTTTTAATGGGCATATTTGTTTTTTTCTTGCTGCTTTGTTTGAGTTCTTTGTAAATTTTGGATATTAGTCCTTTGTCAAATATATAGTTTATGAATATTTTTTCCATTTTGTAGGTTGTCTATTTACTCAATTTGTTATTTCTTTTTCTGTGGGGAAACTTTTTAGTTTAATAAAGTTCCATTTATTTATTTTTATTTTTGTTACATTTGCTTTCGGAGTCTTAGTCATAAATTGGTCTGGGCCAATGTCCAGAAGAGTTTTTCCTAAGTTTTCTTTTAGAATTTTTATGTTTTCAGGTCTTACATTTAAGTCTTCATCTTGCATTAATTTTTGTGTACAATGCAAGATAAGGATTCAGTTTTATTTTTCTGCATGTGAGTCTCCAGTTTTTCCAGCACCATTTATTGAATAGGGCATCTTTCCCCTAATGTATGTTTTTGCCTGCTTTGTTGAAGATCAGTTGGTTATAGGTATATGATTTTATTTCTGGGTTATTTATTTTGTTCCTTTGATATATGTGTCTATGTTTGTACAAGTATCATGTTATTTTGGTTATTATACCCTTGTAGTATAAATTGAAGCCAGGTCTTGTGATACCTCCAGATTTGTTTTCTTTGGCTGATGATTGGTTTGGCTGTTCAGGCTCTTTTTTGATTCCATATGAAATTTAGGATTTTTCTGTAATTCTCTGAAAAATGCCATTGGTATTTTAATTGAAATTTCATTGAATCTGTAAATTACTTTGAGCAGAGGGACATTTTAACAATATTTGATTCTTCTAATCCATGAGCATGGTAGTTTTTCCGTTTGTATCATTGATGGTTTCTTTTATCAGTGTTTTGTAGTTCTTCTTGTAGAGAGATCTTTCACTTTCTTGGTTAATTATATTCCTTGGCATTTTATTTTTTTACAGTTACTGTAAATGGGATTGAATTCCTGATTTGTTTTTCAGCTTGGCTGTTATTAGTATATAGAAATACTACTGATTTGTATACATTAATTTTTAACCTGAGACTTTACTGATTTATCAATTCTAGGATTCTTTTGGAGGAATCCTTATGGTTTTCCTGACATAAGATCATATCATTAGTAAACAGGGATCATTTGACCTCCCATTTTCTGATTTGGATGTACTTTATTTCTTTCTCTTGCCTTATTGCTCTGGTTCGGACTTCTAGTACTATGTTGAATAGAAGTGGCAAAAGTGGGCATCCTTGTCTTTGAACCTGAATTCAATCCTGGAACAACAATAACAAAAGAATCAAGTATACTTTTGAGAAATTAGAGAATTTTGAATATAGACTGAATATTAAATATTAATATGGATAATAGTATTGTGACTATATTAGAGATTACTTATTCTTAGGAGTTAACACTAAGATACCTAGAATGGAGTATCATTATATCTATAAATAAGTAAAAAAATGAATAAAATTAGAGCAAAAATATATAGATAAAGTAAATGTGGCAACATAATATTTGTAATTCTAAGTGAAGACTATATGGCTATTCATTGGTCCATTTTAAAAATTTTCCTACATTTTCTTCTAGAATTCTGATTGTATCACGCCTAAGGTTTAAGTCTGTTATCCACTGTGATTTCATTTTTGTGAGAGGTGAAAGCTGTGGGTCTTGTTTCAGTCTTCTACAAGTGGCTAACCAATTCTCCCAGCACCATTTATTGAATAGGGATTCTTGTCCCCAGAGTATATTCTTTCCTGCTTTGTCAAAAATTAGGTGACTATATGAGGATGGTTCTATATTTGGATTTTCTGTTGTGTTCCGCTGGTCTGTGTCCCTGTACTTGTGCCAATACCAGGCTGTTTTAAGAACCACGGCCTTGTAGTATAGTTTGAGGTCTGGCAAATTAATACCTCCCATTTTGTTTTTGTTGCTTAAAATTGCTTTTGCTATACGGGCTCTTCTCTGATTCCATACAAAATGTGTAATTATTTTCTCTACGTCTGTAAAGAATGATGTTGGTAATTTAATAGGGATTGCATTGAATTTGTAGATCACTTTGGGTAGTATAGACATTTTAACAATGTTGATTCTTCCGATCCATGAGCATGGTATATTTTTCCATCTATTTGCAAGTTCTGCTATTTCTTTTCTCAGTGTTTCATAGTTTTCCTTATAGAGGTCCTTTACCTCTTTAGTTAGGTATATACCTAGATATTTTATTTTCTTTGTTGCTATTTTGAAGGGTATTGAGTCTTTAATTTGGTTTTCCGATTGACTGTTATTGGCATATATAAATGCCTCTGATTTGTGTATATTAATTTTGTAGCCTGAGACTTTGCTATATTCGTTAATCAATTCCAGGAGTCTCATGGTTGAATCCTGGGGGTTTTCCAGATATAGCATCATATCGTCAGCAAAAAGTGAGAGTTTGATCTCTTCCTTCCCTATTTGGACTCCCTTGATTTTGCTCTCTTGCCTGATAGCTCTCTCAAGGACTTCCAATACTATGTTGAAAAGTAATGGGGACAGTGGGCAGCCCTATCTGGTTCTAGTTCTAAGTGGGAGTGCTTTCAATTTTTCCCCATTCAGAATGATGTTGGCTGTGGGTTTGTCATATATGGCTCATATCATTTTTAGGTAGGTTCCATCAACGCCTATTTTGTTAAGCGTTTTTATCATAAAAGGGTGTTGAATTTTGTCAAATGCTTTTTCTGCATCTAATGAGAGTATCATATGGTTTTTGTTTTTGCTTCTATTTATGTGGTAAATTACATTTATAGATTTACGTATGTTGAACCACCCCTGCATCTCTGGGATGAAGCCCACTTGGTCGTGGTGGATTATTTTTTTGATAAGTACTTGGATTCGATTTGCTAGTATTTTATTGAAAATTTTTGCATCTATATTCATGAGAGAAATTGGTCTGTAGTTCTCTATTTTTGTTGCATCCTTTCCAGGTTTTGGTATCAATGTTATATTGGCTTGGTAGAACGTGTTGGGGAGAATTCCATCCTTCTCAATATTGGAGAATAGTTTATGTAGGATGGGCACCAGTTCTTCTTTGTATGTATGGTAAAATTCAGGTGTGAACCCATCTGGACCAGGGCTTTTCTTTTTGGGAAGGTTTTTTATTGCTGTTTCGATTTCAGTTCTTGATATTGGTCTGTTCAGGTACTCTATTTCTTCCTGGTTGAGCCTGGGAAGACTATGTGTTTCTAAAAATTTGTCCATTTCCTCCGCATTCTCCAGTTTGTGTGCATAAAGATTTTTGTAGAATTCATAGATGATATCTTGTATCTCTGTAGCATTGGTTGTGATTTCTCCTTTCATGTTTCTAATGGAGGTTATTAGAGATTTTAGTTTTGTGCTCTTGGTTAGTCTAGCCAGAGGTGTGTCTATTTTGTTTATCTTTTGGCCTAGGCAAAGAATTTATGAAGAAGACCCCCAAGGCAATCACGGCAGCAACAAAAATAAATGAATGGGACATGATTAAATTAAAAAGCTTCTGCACAGTCTAAGAAACACTCACGAGAATACACAGACCACCTACAGAATGGAAAAAAAATTTTGCATACTACACATCAGATAAAGGACTGATAACAAGAATCTATTTAGAACTCAGGAAAATCAGCAAGAAAAAAATCAAGCAACCCTATCAAAAAGTGGGCAAATGACATGAATAGAAACTTCTTGAAAGAAGATATAAGAATGGCTAACAAACATATGAAAAAATGCTCAACATCCCTAATCATCAGAGGAATGCAAATCAAAACCACAATGAGATATCACTTAACCCCAATGAGAATGGCCTTTATCAAAAAAACCCAAAACAACACATGTTGGCGGGGGTGTGGAGAGACAGGAACATTCATACACTGCTGGTGGGACTGCAAACTAGTGCAACCCCTGTGGAAAGCATTATGGAGGTATCTTAAACAGATTCAAGTAGATCTGCCATTTGACCCAGCAATCCCATTATTGGGCATATACCCAAAGGGAAAAAGGTCATTCTGTAACAAAGATACATGTACCCGAATGTTTATAGCAGCACAATTCACAATAGCAAAGATGTGGAAACAACCCAAATGCCCATCAATACATGATTGGATTAGTAAACTGTGGTGTATGTATACCATGGAATATTACTCAGCTATAAGGAATAATGAAGATACGACATCTCTATGGTTCTCCTGGAGAGAGTTGGAACCCATTATATTAAGTGAAGTATCCCAAGAATGGAAAAACAAGCATCACATGTACTCACCAGAAAATTGGTTTCTCTGAACATCACCTAAATACACATCTGGGAATGACACCAATGGGATATCAGACTGAGGTGGGGGGTGGGGGAGGGGATGGGAGTATGCCTACACAATGAGTGCATTGTGCACCGTTTGGGGAAT